>NC_060890.1:23494499-23651999 GCF_014805685.1 Silurus meridionalis
TGTTTAAAAATTCAAACAAACAAACATTTTATTTATTCCAAAGTGTGACATTACAGTGTGTGGAAATCAAACGTTCTGGCTTTTAGATCTTTGCAGTAAGTATCTTTGTGACTTTAAAGTGTATTATAGACAAAAAAAACTAACAATTTGACCAAAATCATAATTTCTTTGGCTATTTTGCAGAATGTTTAATGCCGAAATTGCAATATCTGATAGCGTTCACCCAGACTGCTGCATGTACACACACACACACACACACACACACACACACACACACACACACACTTTGACTGTAATAGGATTAACAAGGATATAATCAGCTGTCGGCGGAACTGAGCTGCAAAGGGCTGAGAAGAAAATTGGAGCTGAAATGAAGAGTTGTTGACATTTTGTCCTCTATATGTCTGCATTGTGTGTGTGTGTGTGTGAGAGAGCGAGAGAGAGAGAGAGATGCTGATTGGCAGAATCAGCGGTCTGTCATGTTTCATTGTCAGCGTAAAGTAAGCAGCTTCTTCAGTGTTGCTGAATCATGCGGCTTCCTGTCTTTTTCCTATTCTTTCTTTTGTACCAACAACCACTTTAACACCACAAACTACACCTGACCAACAAAAGCTAGAGCCACAGCTAGACGAAAATCGGAAGACTATACACTCCAAACTAAAAACAAAACAGGAATCCTGTTACATTAACGAGTGAGTAATAAAACATGAAGCGCGAAGCGCTAAAAGGTTTGCATATCATTTTTCTTTCCTAAAATGTAAAATATTTAAAATACACATCATTTACAGTTTCTTGCCATCTCATGACCTTCAGTGATTTGGGTTTGTGGGTTTCTTGAACAACGCAGATGTAAAAGAACTGATCAACCATCAGCACACAATCTATCAGTGGCTTCACCCAACATTCATTCCGAGAAGTTCATACGGATTATTATGTGCTTTTCAAAAGCATCAAGAGAGCGACAGGAAATGGGAGTCTCACACGACCTCTTCTTATATACCGTGAACAAAATTGCAGAAAATCCTAAATATCCCTGTTCTTCCCTCTCTGAATATGTTGGAGAAGAGGTATCTCTGTGGTTACGATTAGACTTCGACCCATTCATCGGTTTTGCCGATTGATTGCTGGAACTACCTGCTATTGGCAAAACCACATACCGATAGTTTTTCCGTGGCGCGTCTGATGCTGGATCGCCTGAAAAGGCCCTTGTCATTATCAGAGCGGCCTCTAGAGGCGAATCACTGATGCCATGTGCTGTTTGTTTTTACATGTAAGACTGCACGGAGAGCGCTATATTATCTTTATTATTTATAATAATTGTTTATTAATCTAATTAATATTCATATTTATTTCCTGTAGCACATTTTAATGATTCAGTTGATTAATTGGTTATTGGCAATCCAATCCAACCTAGTTATCGATTTAAGGGAATATCCACTAAGATGTTGGACTTCTAATCAGAAGGTTGTGAGTTTAATTCCTTCCACCACTAAACTGCTACGGCTGGGCCCTCGACTAAGGCCCTTAACCCTCAACTGCTCAGTTGTATGACTGAGATAATTGTCACTCTGGATGAGGGCTTCTGCCAAATGCTGTAAATGATATTGTTTATAATTTACAAACGGCTCCAAAGTGGATATTTCTTCCTAGGGAAAAAATTGGATTAGATTGGATGTTGGATTGGATTTTAGAGAAAATATTGTGTGTTTCAGGTCTTCACATTTGCTATTGAGATGGCAATCGCTACATAGTGTGTGATTAAACGATGAATGTCATTTTCTCTTTTTTTTGTTCGTTTTTTTTTTTATATGAGATATGAGATAAAAAGGAACAGTGGCATTGTATTTCACATTGTGAGGTTTAATTGCGTAAAAAAAAAACAAATTATTGTAACGTACATGAACCTCAAAAATAAACATTAAACACTAAAAATTATATATTAAAAGGTGAAAGTGAAACAGTAAATCTAAGACCTAAACATGAAAGGTCTTTCACCATGTTGAAAATAAGAGATACTTCATGTGTTATGTCTACAGGGGTCTTCCTCTCACGCCAGGCCTCGTTGCCCCACCAAAGACAACCCACCTTAGCCAGAGCTCCGCCCCCCTCCAGCCCTCACTCCGCCCCCCACACTGACGACTCATACACTCTGTACTCACCCACTCATCCCAACTCGCCACACCAAAACGGCGTGAACCAGCACCCAGGTACTGTGTTCTTCTGCTCACATACTCATCAATACGTTTAAAAGACCTTCCCACACTTTCTGGTTTTAGATTCATCTTTAGGGTTTCTACTTAAAAATGCTGTCGGTTCTATAAAAGGTTCTACATAAAAGGTGTCGCAGAACCCACCACTCATAAACCGTATGATATCTGATAGAAGTCCAACCTTTTGTAGACCACGACCGGTTTTGAGTGTGAGTTGGGGGAGGAGGGATGGATAAAATGGTTCTTAGCTCTTTGAATATCGATTGGAGAAACCATTGATTCTTAGGGTTTCCACCACAATAAACAACTGAAACTACCATATGTGGTTCTCCAAACTGTTACCACAAAGTTGGAGGTGCACAATTTTATATAAGATGCCTATGGATGCAGCAGGATTCAATTATCCCTCAACTTGAACTAGGAGACCCAAACCTGTTCCAGCATGCCAAAGCTCCTGTGTACAAAGCCAGCTCCTGCCATGAAGATATGCTTTACATGGGTTGGTGTGGTAGATCTTCTTCTATAGAACCTCAACCCTATTGGACATGAATGAACTGGAATACTAATTGCACCCCAGGCCTCCTCAGCCTCACCTAGAACAGTACTTGACTTTACATACACCCTTGTGTCTGAATGAAATCTCCACAAGCACATTCCAAAATCTAGTAGAACATCTTGTCGGAAGAGCGGAGAATATTATAAGGGTAAATGGGGACTAAATGTGGAATGGGATGTTAAAATATATCTTATGGTCAGGTGCCCACAAACTTTAGTCCATATAGTGCAAATTCTTTAAAGAAGTATTTGAGTAGATTCGAGTTTGAACCTTTCACGTTTGTTGTTTGGACCCCCTGATTTACGATCCTGCTGTGATGAACATCTCTAGCCACATCTTCACCAGTTCCTGACCCTTCCCAGTTCAGGAAATTTGATAACCAATGACCCCACATTCCACACAATTTAACACACTTTTTTTTTCTCAACCAGCTGGTTGTCCCCTGAGCCCACAAACCCTCACAGAACCCTTTAAAGTGTTTGTGTTTGCTAGGTTCTTCTTCAGACAGTCCCAGTGCCTTGTGTATTCCAGCTAGTACCAAAGAGCCAGAGGATATTTGGGTCCTCAGGAGCTCTTTGACTGGTAAGAGCCACCATCAGCTGTCCTGTCTGTCCCGGTGTTCCCCCCAACCTGTTATGTTCCCAATGTCCTCTCCGGCTGGTTCTTATGTCAGATTCTCGAGGCTGATGAATATCGAGCACTTACCACACTAACTACAGTGAACATAATGATATCCTGGAGAGCAGGTGTTTTGGTGTTCACCCAGTTCCCAGAGTCTCCTGTGATCTTCAGTGTACTCACTCATTAATTATTGCCCTGCCTTCCTCTTCTTACTCTATAATTTGAGTAGAGCATTTTGTCCCTGCCGACTTTTGTCTCTCTTTCTGTCTATTTTTTCTTACTGTATTTCTATATGTCTCTTTTGGGCTATCTATGTCTAAATGTCTGTTTGGATGTCTGTCTGTCTCTCTGTCCTTCTGTCTCTCAGTATGTCTCTTTCTATCTCTTACTTACTGTCTATTAGTTTGTCTTTCAGTCTTTCTCTCTGTCTCCATCTTTCTTTGTCTGTATGTTATTGTTTCTTTAAATGTATGTCTGTCTCTCTCTATGTCCATGTGTCTCTCTGTATCTCTGTCATTGTCTCCTACTGTCTAATTGTATGTCTGTCAGTCTCTATATGTCCCTCTGTGTCTATCTCTTTCTATTTTTCGCTCTTGTCCTCTTTGTCACTGTTTCTTTATACGTCTGTTTGTCCCGCTATGTTCATCTGTCTTTCTGTATGTGTCTCACTGACTCAATATTCATTTCACTGTCCCTCTATAGGTCTTACTGTCTATTTGTATATCTCTCGGTCTCGCTCTACATAAATATGTCTCTCTGTGCATCTATGTGTCTCTTTCATATCTCTGTCGTATTTTTTTTATTAATATTTGTCTCTCTGTATGTCCTTCTCTGTATATCTTTTCGTCTTTGCAGGTGACACTCTGTCTCGCTACTCATCCCTATGTCTCTCTGCCTCACAAACACACTGTTTCACACACTTTCTCTCTCTCTCTCTCTCTCTCTCTCTCTCTCTCTCTCTCTCTCTCTCAGGAGACAGGAACAGTGTTGGGAGCGCGGGCAGCGTAGGGAGCAGTCGTAGCGCAGGCAGCGGACAGAGCACCGAGGGCAACTTTACCCACAATGCACAGCATCAGACCAGCAGCACTGTGCAGGATATCCACAAGGTATCGTCTGTGATTCATCAGAAATGCTGATTGATTTCCCAGAACAAATTATGGGTTTATATGAACACACCCGTCTACGTCTAATACAGAGTCTGATATCGAATGCTCTACATAAACTGCTTACAAAATGTGTAATTGGGAAGTTTTCTGAGGGGATGTTTAACACTTTTGGAAGGAGCCTTCACTATCTTTCAAATGCCTCAGTGATTTTTCTCAGGTACTTAGCTGGTGTTTTTGTGCAGGCTCCGCCCTCTGGTGGTGAACTGGGAGAACAGCATGGCCTGCCTTTGGACGTCTTTAACGCCGAGCCTTCAGGTCAGCTCCTATCTTATACACTGAAATGTTTTTTTTTTTTTCCTTTTCATATTATCTTGGTTTAATACAAACACTATATTGAGCACAAACCTCCCTAGAGGAGGATCACCATTGTATCTCAGTGGCATTTCTGGAATGTGGAAGGAAAACACGATTTATTTCCCCACCAAAGTAATAAAAAAGCAATAAAACCACAGAAAGACACTGGGAGTCACGTCAGATTTGCAGTCCTGCCTAAGCTACTCCAGGCACTGTGGGATTCCTGCATGGGAGGAGAAATGAGAGAGAAGGGGCTGAGAGTCATATAGATCTTGACAATACTGATAAGAATAAAAACACACACGGACGTTGTGTGGTTGTTTTCGATGATCTGAAGTTTAGTCATGAGCTTGAGAAACATTCTGAAATTGGGTGTTCTATACAAAGGTAGGAGGCAATCATGTGAATAATGATCACTATGAAGTAGTGGCTCAGGCATGTACAGCAGATTCGTGTTTAATAGATTAACTCTGGTATGCGCATCTTTCCTCATGGTCCGCTTTTAAGATTTCTCGGTCTTAAGTTATACTTTTATGGAGATTTACATTCATACTAAATTTGGGCGATCATGCAGCGGTTGGCATTTCTTGAACACTGCATTTCTGAGATACGGATTTCTCAGAATATATAATAGGTATTACCTCTGTGTGGGGAAAAACAAAAACATTTTTCAGCAAAAAAAAAGATAACACAGGGTTCAATCTTGCAATATTTTTATTAAGACAGAGGTCATGATTATCAGCACCATCGAACCAATAAAACTGTATTTCTAATCTTAAAAATGGAAGGATCTGTTTCATCGTTTCAGTCAAAACCAAAAAAAAAAAATTGGGGGTGAATTTTGATATAACATTTGACTCTTACGTTCAGAATACAGTTAAAACCTCATTTTTTTTTTTTTTTGTAATTAAAATATCGCAAGATTGTGCCCCATGTTTTCTTTTTCTCTTGCTGAAAATGTATCATTGTTTTGTTTTTTGCACATCAACTACTGTAATTCTTTGCTTTCTGGGGTTTCAAAATCTACTTTCAACAAATTGCAGGTTGTTCAAAATTCAGCTGTTTGGATTCTAACAAAGTCCAGGTTTCTCCAGTTTGGAGTCAGTGCATGCATTCCTGCTGTATTGCTGATTGTTTTTTAATTCTGCATACATGGCACTATATACTATGATTCTTTTAGTTGTTCCTCTCACCCTTTTTGTGCTATTGCAGCAAAATGTATGTTTTCAGCAGAGCTTTTGAGGTATATGTTTTTTTTTTTTATGTTTTTCTTTTATATTATTGATTTTAATTCCTATTTTAATGCACGCAAAGCGTGAGATGTATAAAATCAAGATTATCATATTATTTGATTCCTTAACTAGTGCTTTGAGAACAAATTTTAGAACAAATTTTATTACACGGTACGACATGCATGAAGTTTTTTTTTCCTCTGTTGCATCAAATGGAATAAAAATTGAAATGGATGGAAAATGTGCACATGCATGTTCCTTTCGTTTCTATGCAAAAAAACCCACAAAATTTGGACGGTAAATGCCTAAAGAAATTTTGTGTTAGACCCTTTTTAGTTTTAGAAGCGGCACGGCAATATTTAATATTTTTTGGTCAAAGTAAATCTTTATATTGTTAATTGACTTAGTTGGTTGCATAGGAACATGCATGTGTCTCTCAAAAAGCTTAAAAGACGTTTTGTACAACAATAATAGGCGGTGTAAATATTTATCTATGCTAATTGGAGCTCTTGTGTCAATATTTATGATCGGTCTAATGAAAAAAGCGGAACCAAATGCAGGAATCTGTCTACAATGAACAGTTAGAGTACAACATTTACGTTTATGGCATTTGGCAGATGCCCTTATCTGGATCGAATGAGAACTGAACAGTTCAGGGTTATGGTTCTTGCTCAAGAGCCCAGCAGTGGCAACTTATTGGTGGTGGGATTTGAGCTCACAACCTTCTGATCAGAATCCCAGCATCTTAACAACTGAGCTTTAGCTGCCACCACAATTAGCAACCAATACGGTTCAGAAATTCAGTGTGCTGGTGCAATGTAAACACTTGCTTGGTTTCGATGTTCGATTGGGTTGATTTTTGTAGATGTGGCAACCCGACTAATAATAAAATGCTGTTAAATTGCATCATATAAAGTTCTCTGGCAGGAAACTTGATGCAGATTGTGGGTCATGTATCATGATGTGCATGTGTTGTGTGAACAAAAAAACATTTCTTTGATGCTTAAAACAAGCACTAAATCTACATTAAAACTCTGTGTGTGATTCCGTCAGGTCGCAGGCCGGATCAGTCCAGCTCCAGAGCCGGGGAACAAGCTGCCAGGCCGCATGTTATCCGCCCAGAGCAGTTGCTGGAGGGCAGGGTTTGTGCATTTCAAATATTAGTTAATATTTCCAGGCAATTAATCTTCCATCATACAGTCCTGTTTATTGTAAAGGAATTACCTGATTAAAGTGTGCAAACTTAGTGTGTCATTTCCCATAGCCCAAAATGACATGAGAAAATATTGCATGTTAAACCTAATAAACACTAAATGAAGAATAAGCAATGTATGTCCATGATGAATTCAAAAATACTAATCAATTCAGGACAGAGGTACAGCTGTAGATAAGAGAGCAATACTAAGACAGGACCAAAACAGCTTTCAAAGAATGTGATAAAATGTTATCAGGTTATGATCTGATAAATATGAAGTACTGTAGATGATCTTGTCACAAAATTAAGACAGATTATAGCGTAAAGAACACTTTACCCACAGTGTAGCATGGTGGGGGCAGCATAGTGCTATGAGGCCTCTTCTATTCACTTTGGACTGGGCCTCTAGTCAAGATTGGAGACATTTTATTTGTACTTATAAGGAGAAATATATAGGCAATAAACTCCGAAATTCCAATTGTATAATCTTTTTATTTCTGTAAAACTCTTTTGGGACTATGTCCATTGTAAAAACGCTACAAATAACACTGAATTGAATAAATAGTCCAGTCAAAGGCTAGAACCAAAGCCTATTGAAATCCTGTCAAATAACTTCTTGGAAATCATCTTGAAGGGTGCTGTATTACAAGTGAACAGTGGTCTTTAAGTATTAGTTAACAGGTATGCACACTATAGACAGCCAGACTATTGTAGACTTTTTCTGTCTACTCGTGGTGTAACGTGTCTCTTTATGCCTCAGGATGCTGACGCCATCTACCAATGGCTTTGTGAGTTTCATCTGGAGCAGTACACTACAAACTTCCTTACTGCTGGTTATGATGTGCCTACCATTAGCAGAATGACTCCCGAGGTGACCCATTTTTACCTCATCGTAATTTTATCGCCCTCTGGGTATATTATTTTAGTTATTTTTTGGATAAATTTTCAGTAATAATACCAAAGCCAGTGTGAACTGATAAAATGACACGAACAGCAATTATTTGCCTAACTCTATAACGTTTCCAATTCTCGATTTATATTCATATTTATATCATACTAGGATCTCACGGCCATTGGTGTGACTAAGCCAGGCCATCGCAAAAAGATCTCCACCGAGATCAGCAAACTGAACATCCCAGAGTGGCTACCAGACTACATTCCAGTATGTTGTTATCAATTAGTCTTACAAGCTTTCAGTTTCATTAATAGATAATGTTGATTATACTGAAATATCGATCGATAGTTTATTATATAATCAACAGTTTATGTACAGATACTATTCTAATGCCTCGGTCTTTGTGTTTCAGGCTGACATCGGTGAATGGCTTAGTGCCATTGGACTCACTCAGTACCAGAAAAGACTAGCAGAGAATGGGTACGACTCGGTTAACATTGTGCGAGATATTACATGGGAGGATCTGCAGGAAATTGGAATCAATAAGCTGGGTATGTTGAGATTAATCAAAGATCATATGAATAACAGAAATACCAGTGTATGTGCGCATATATATATATATATATATATATATATATATATATATATATATATATATATATATATATATATGAATGAATGGGTCATGCGTTAGAAGTCAGAAGGGACTTCAGTAAATTTATGATTCGCTGTCTGTCGAAACCAAAAGAACAAAAGCGAACTATCTGCACCATATTAAATTGCATAGCATCATATTTTTTCCATTGAATCGAATCGCATTAAATCTCATTCCATTGAATCAACTCGAAATCAGATCGCACTGCATTATAATATGGGTGAATTGTATCGTGTTGGTAGCTGCTCAATATGCATCTTTAATGTATACTTTGGCTGTGCATTAAGGTGCGAATCTCATCGAACTCAGTTATGGAGCTGCACATTTCTAATATATATAATGCTACTGGTATTGTTTCTTGGTCTTGCATTACGCTATTTTAGTTCAGTACTTGTACTCATACTCGGTCTAAAAAATGGTACTGATTGTGATTATTTCTTGTGATTATTTTTTATATATTTACTTAGTTAAAATTACTGACCAATTTAATTTAATGTGCGCTCTTTGTTCCTATGTTTGGTTCAATAGGCCACCAGAAAAAGATGATGCTTGCAGTAAAGAAAATTGGCGATTTGCAAAAGGCTTTGAGGAACCAAGCAGAGGGCAATGGGACCCTGCAGAGAAGACGACACCCCACTACGCTGGAACTGGTGACTATCGAGCCGGCCGAAGGTACCGATGGCCCTTCCTCACCACTCTCACCCAAGATGCTCACCTTTCAGGATAGCGAACTAAGCACCGAGCTGCAGAATGCTATGATTCAGAGTGGCTATAGTGGCTGCCAGGATGAGTTTGGTGCTATGCTAAGTGGAACAACAAATGTATCTCTGAGTCAAGAGAGTATTAGTACACGCTCGAGGGGCACTGGGCACTCGCAGGAGTGGCCTCTGACTTCTGTAACTTCCCACAGCCTTTCAGATGAGAGTTTGGGCAGGTCGGACTGTAGTGCTCTCAAGGATTGCCCAGTTCTGTCTGCCAAGATGGCACCACCTTTACCTCTCAAGAAGCAACAGTCTCCGTGTGGCAGCTCGCCGATCACACCAAGCAAGACGACTCGGTTAGCAACACAGTCTAACCCTGGAATCTTAGCAAAACCGGACGGTTCATCAGTCCAGAGAGGATTTAACTACCTCCAAAGCATCAATTATGATCAGACTTGCGCTGCTGCTCAGTCCAAACCCATTGGTGAGAAGCACCACCCAAAGAAGCGCACGCAAAGCCTGTCACGGTATGCCCTCTCTGACGGGGAAGGAGATGAAACTGAAACTCCTGTATTACCACCCAACTTCTCGTACGCTACACTCACACGCAGGCCTGGCCGTGGCCAAACAAATGCATCTGCCAGTGACAGGCAGGTGAGTCGGACTCAATCCTTTGTAATACGTGCCAAGAAGAAGGGGCCTCCCCCACCTCCTCCTAAGCGCCTGAGCTCTGCCTCAAGTGCAGGACAGAGTGGTGGGGTGGAAATCGATAGTGTTGGTAGTGTTCGAATCATTGCAGCCAGGTTGGAAAAGACTGGGGAAAGCCCAATTAAGAATCCCAGTAGACATACTTTCAAATCTCCCTCGCCTGCCAAAACTATAAGCATTCAACAAGAGGCAACCAGTGAGGTCTTTCTGTGTGAAACTAGTCCTGCAGAGCTCAGTGAAGTAAAACCTGAGGAGCAAGATATGACTCTTCAGTCAAGCCAAGAGCACACATCATCTTTGTCTCTTCAGGGAACTTTGTGTGAAACCATTCCATTTGCTCAGGAAGGCAAAGGGACCATTAAGCAACGGCCCAGAATGGAGGTGACTAAAATGGACAGTGAGGTCAACTTCCAACCCTTGAAACCTGCTCAGATGCCTACATCATCCTTAAAATTACCAGAGTTTAATCTGAAGGAGTCTGACACTGTAAAGAGGAGGCATAAACCCAAAGAAAAGGACCTGGAGACCACCGATCAGGACACACTTCAATTAATGAGGAGTAACCCAGAAACGGAGAAAATCTCATTCTGCATTGCAAATGGTGGACCAATAGGGAATTATTCTCCACAGAAACCTCCAACTCCCTGTAAACCAGCACGGCATTATGCTGCATCTCCGTTGGGTGAGGTGCTTTCTGTGCCACATTCCTATTTTACTGTTGATTATTGTAAAATTGTTTGCTAATTAAATGTCTCTCTTCATCCTGTAGTAGTAGGTGGACCTTCTCATGTTGTGCCAACCAGGTTGGGGCAGGGGCAGGACATTGCTTTTACCGTCTCCTCTCCAATAAGAAGAGAGTGTCCAACTATCAGTGGATCCCAGGACCAAAAACAAGACGAGTTTGTCCACATGCGAATAGAGCAGACCAACACTTCCCTGGTGGCAGCCCTTGAAGTGGTGGAGAGAAATTTAGCTCAGACGGATCAGACTGACAGGTAGTAGGCATTCTTATTGTCATTCAATATACTGCTGAATGAAGTACACAAACCCTGTACTTGAGTTAAAGTAGAGATACAGTAGGTAAAATATGACTCCAGTAAAAGTGTCCATTTTAACTTTCACTTACGTAAAAATACAAAAGTATTTGCCCTCAAATGTTCTTAAGTATACAAAGTACTATGATTATTATGGTTATAATGTGTGCATTAATATGCTTTAATGTCTTATTATAATCTTTGTCACAATTCTCTTTGCTGAAGCAACTCAGTTTATGTGAAAAGAGTCAAGTTTAAAAGAGAGCATGTGCTCTACTCTGATTGGTGGCTTGCTGTCTGCTTGACCAGTTACAGTTTTTCACAGTTGCTTTGGAGCATTTCTTGAATCATATTTAACATTTGCAGACCAGAAAGTTCATTTCTCAAAACAATAAGTACAAATAGGACAACACATTGGATTTCTTGCAAAAGCCTGTACTTTTCTTAAAATCCTTAGTTCATCTCTCAAATGTAAGTGTTTGTGTCAATGAACATCTCATTTCCAATAGAATGAAAATCCTTTTGTCATTGTTTATAAACAAGATCATCAAAATGTTTAGTCATGTTGTCAAACAGTTTCAGTGTTTTTCTGATATAAACCACGGTTTTGATTACAGTGAAAATGAGTTTTATTTCTATTGTTTGGCATCTATGAATTTCAGCAGCACAAATTTATTTATTTGATTGCATATTTTATATTGATTGTGAAAGACCGGACGGGATTCACACTTTTACTTTACTATACAAGCTTTCGTTCATTTCCTGGTTGGTCATCCATTTACAGAAATTGTTTTGCTTTCGCCAATTGAATGTTCAGAATATTCACCTTTAAACTGTTTTAGAGAACTAGTTGATTATTGGTTGATCTGATGCCGTTTACTCGTCTTCATGACATTTAAGATTTATCTGCACAATTCATCAATTCAACACATTTCCAAAATAAATGTAATAGAAATGTAAGCTTCACAGATGATGACAACTGGTTTAACTATTTTGCATTCAATGACTTGTACAATAAAGTGATGCCGAGATTGGGGTTTTGGGGGTTGAGACTATTCAGGTGAAACCAGTATAATATAAACATGATCTAAACAACTGATGTAGGAAACAGCAGACACTTGTACACATTCGATTAAAGGAACGTGGCCCGGGTTCAAACTCCGGTCAGGGAACCAACCCAGGGTATTAGGGTTGCACAAGCCTTAGTGCCGGTCCCAAGCCCGGATAAATGGGGAGGGTCGCGTTAGGAAGGGCATCCAGCGTAAAATCGTGCCAAATCAAACATGCGGATGGTCTGCTATGGCAACCCCTAATGGGAGAAGCCGAAAGAAAGAAACCAAAGCATTCGCCAATTGGATCAAAGCAACGAGGAATGTTTTTAATGATGTGCACAAGTGACACCATGATGTGGAGGTTGAACAAGAAGTTTTAAGAATTTCATTTCTGATCTGAGAAACGCTCCAAAGCAACTGAGAAAATCTTTTTTTTATCCACTCAAAAATAAAAAGGAGCGACTGATTTAGCTAAATGTAGTTGAGTAAAAAGTAAGATATTTGTCTTTGAAATGGAGTGAAGTTAAAGTGAAAAAAATGAAAATACCTCAGTAAAGTAGAGGTAAATGAAAAAGCTCCTTAAGTACAGTAACAAATTACATTTACTTCCTGACTGTCCACCACTGCTGAATTGTAAGATGTTCACTAATTGCTTTAATTTTTCAACAGGATTGAAATAATTTGTTAATGAACACAAGAAAAGGTCCAAACTGTAAAACTAGGCATCAAACACAATAGAGAACTAAGGACTAGGGGATAAAAAGTAAATAGGAAAAATAACTATTGAGTCAGAATCAGGATGGATGAAGCTAAAATGTGAGGCTATTAAATGCTGACCTTAATTGGAGTAGAAGTACAGAAGACAATAGAAGCCCATAGAGACAGAGAAATGAAATAAGCAGAGCTACTGTCAATGTACAATGGACCATTGACTAAATAATTTCAGCAATGAAGTATATATTCATGAATAAATACCACACATCTGACTGATTTCTTTCTTGTTTTCTGGTCACAGTGGAGTCCACACCATGATCTCAGCGGGTAACATTCTGGACGACATCGGGAACATGTTCGACGATCTTGCCGACCAGTTGGAGGCCATGCTGGATTGACCTCCTCTAGTACTTTTTGTGTATCATCTTCAGGGGGACAACATCTTTTTGGCACACTGTACGAGTGTAAGATCTCTGGTCAAGCTCTAGGTCCCTTCAATTACTCCTTCTGAGTCATGCTTTCTTTCTGAATGGCTGAAAAAACTCGCTCGATTCACGGTGCCGTGCAGCTATAGACTGCAGAGTTTCAACTGGAGAAGTAAGAATGAGACGAGGCACCCATATGAGGTGGGCTTATATGCTTTGTTGGCTCAGTAAGACAGAGTGTGTGGTCACTTAACTCCTGCCAGGTCTTCAAAGCACTTGCTGTTTACTGTGGAGAACGTTTTTTTTTCCCCATTTCCTGTTGCACACAGGGAAAACTGCTAGTGTCTCATTTCTGCTTTGTTCAGTACCTAGAGTACACATGACCACATATACTTTATAACAGCATGATAGCTACGACTTTTGTGTCTGAGATGATTGTAAAGAGTCTCTTTTTTTTTTTTTTTAATCTAAGTATCATATCTTCCAGACAATAATTTGCTCCTGCTATAGAATACTACCATGCTCAACAAACTAATACATTACATAGCAGTGTTTATGAAAATTGTTTTTGCATTATGCAGCTTTTGTTTGTCTGATCACTGCTGATATGATAATATTTATCGTCTTTAACATTGCTATGTGATTTTCAGTGTTATGTTGCTGGTAAACTAAAGACAGTGTGGCTTCTGATATTCATCCATAACCACTGTAAAAACAAACTGACATTGTTGGAATTGCATTTATATTTATATTCATCTGAAGATATAGATATAAAAAAAAAAAAATCAACACAGCTGTAAAATATAAGCAAAGAAATCATGAAGCATGCCAGAAAATTCTCAGGTGTTACTTTTACAGCAAAAACCTACAAACAAGGCAAATAGTCATAATTGCTCGGTAACCTTCCTGCCAAATAAATATTCATGCCTATTATACAAACCTTAAACTAATAGGAATCATTATCTTGCTACATTATATAGACAAAACTTCTCCAGCCATATTTGGTTCTTCCCCAAACTGTTACCAAAAGAGGCATAAAATTGTATAGGATGTGGTAGAATTACATTTTTCCTTCACTTGAACTTAGACACCCAAACCCCTGTGCATAAAGCCAGCTCCATGAAGATCTGCTTTACATGGGTTGGAGTGCTACAGAACTCTGACCTCAAGCTTATTAACAGTTCTCTACACCACAAGCACATGCCAAAAAAGTGGACAGAATCCAGAAAAGTGCAGGTTATTATAACAGAAAATGGGGACTAAATGTGGAATTTGTATATAAAAAAAGCACATGTGAACTGGTCGGGTGTCCACAAACATTTGTCCATATGGTGTACAATGGGAAAACTACTATAAGTGCTGGATTAAGTGCTACTAAAAACTCGAACAAATAGTCAACTAATGGATTATCCTACCAGATAACCACAAGAAACCACTACGGGAAGCAATACTCTCTACAGTAATATGCCTAGTTCATGATTCACAACTGCTTTTAGAGAACATCGATCATTATAACACCAGCAAATTTCCATACCTGCTAGAGAAGCATGGCTACCATAAAAACACTAAATAAATAAATAAAATATACCAAATAAAACCCCACCAAAATGGCCAAACTACTGTAAACGCTGTCCATGGTACCAAGACAGGGTACCATGTCTAACTAAAAACACAAAAAAATAAATGGGAAACTACAAAACAATAATTGCACTGACTGTCATTTTAAATACATTTGAAAGCCTGCCTTACGTACAAATCCATGTCCATTTAAAATGATAACATTTTTGTACCTGTTTGAAGAAAATTCTTTAAAATAGGGCGAGAATCAAAACCCAGGACCTCGTAAAATTCTGAGTAATGATCCATTCTGAGATTCCTCACAGCCTATAAACTCAAAGGACCAAATTAGTCAGATATTCACTGCAGAATTGGGACCAATGCTTTATTTGCACAATCTTTGGTAACATTTGGTAAGAAAAGTGAATTGCGGTGTGTTTATAACATAATACATATAATCATTGATTGCTTATAATGCCAACAGTTGATTGATAACATTAGTAATGCGTACAATTCCCCAAGCAGACTCACTTTTTCTCTCTTTTGAAGTTAATTTTTAGTATATAGTGGAAAGTGGTAGCTTAGTGGATGAGGTGTTGAATTTTGGGTTTAAAGGTCAGAATATGGGGAGTTTAAATCCCAGTACCACCAATCCTCCACTGATGGGCCCTCGGACCTTTAACATTCAACGTCTGTGCTTAAATGGCATAATTGTAAGTCGCTCTGGATAAGAAAGCCTTCCAAATGCCGTAAAATATAAGCTTGCAAGTTGGTCATGTTAATGATAAACCGGAAGTCTTGAAGACTTTCCTGTGGTGGAATACCTCCTGCATGTTACGAATCCCTGACACTGGAGACTCCTTCCATACATTTCCATCACATCCACATCTACTGTTGATCCACATTTTAAGCCTTAAATTACATGGAGCATCTGCCATTCAACGCTCTGTGGATGAGCTGTTACCATAGAAACAATCCCATATTAGAATATATATCATATTATATTATTGCATATAACTTTACCCTTTCAAAAATGTATGGTTGGCATTATAAGGTATCATGTATGCTGTATAACCTAACATTTTTTAAAATGAATACATTATTGATCATGATTCAAATGTTACCTAAAAATCTATATATAAAAAAAATATTGTAAATATAATACAAGCAACAAACAGCACAGTCATGTGACCCCTCAGATTCCCCGTATAAATTGTTAATAGTGTAATATAAAGTAGTCATATTTTTTATGTAGAAAGAGAAAGTATTGAGTGAATTGAATGCATGTGTAGTGTTCTTCTCTTCACATCCTTCAACTGTAAAGCTGATTAGGGGGAAAGCTTAAGTGTAGTTTACTAGATCCTACTCGTACAGGGCCGTATTCAGAGCATCAGAGCAAAATGTTTACATTTATGGCATTTGCCATAAATGCCATCAATGTAAACGTTTTCTTCTTTAGTCAGCATTTTCTCGCCCTTTTTTTTAAATAAGGAAAGCACTTATATGTATAGACTGTTCTAGATGTTATAGAAAATCCCTATCATGGATGAAATTTGTCAGGCTCAGGTCCCATGCAAGCGATTTCCATAAATAGACAGAAAAGTGATGTAATCGGGTGAAAAACCCGACTCTGAATTCCAGGAATGTTCCCTGTGTTTTGAACGTATGTGACCAACTCTAAATACGGCGCACCATTCTGACATGTAATCATGACCACAGAAAAACAAAAAAAGGTAATTCATTCAATTACTTTACCATTAAATGGTGAATAACAGTTAATCAAATATGCTTACAAATTGTATTTTGCTAATTGTGTTGCTCTTGTTGTCCTTGCACTGTATATTTACTGTATGCACTATACTGTATTTATATTTTATTTTGGATTATTGTATACTCTGCATGTACAGTACAAACTGGCGTACCATTACCTGACTGAAAAGCAAAAAGATTTATATTTCTGTAATGTTTCGAAAAAAACAAGTCATCTGAGTTAAATATACAGTACATCTGATTGCAAGAGGAATAAAGCTTCCTAACCTTGCATGTCGATTATTTTTGTTGTTGTTGTATGTATAAGAATGTCTGGTTATAGATTTTATATATTTTCATTTGCAATCAGATTCACACACAGAGATGCTCAGATGATATTGCATACGTTTAATGTATAAACGCTGTGTGCTGCTCTGTAAGTTGTTGACAGTCGACTTCAAAATTATTGGCACCCAGCGGCTCTTACGAGAATGCTTTATTTTTTTGGTAAAAAATGATAAAAAAAAACGTTCTGCAATCTTTTGAATGCTAAAATTGTACTCTTAATGGGTGCCAATAATTTTAGACCTGGCTGTGAATCCTGTAGTGGTGCTGGCATGAATGTGTCAGTATTAAGGCAAATGCAGAATTGGCAGTGTTTTTTTTTTTTTTTTCTTGTTTTTTTTTTTTTCCTCTCTCTAATTTTTTTTTTTTGTGTAACAATGTGAGACTGTATTACTGACTGCTATTTGAAACAGAAAGTGGCTCAAGCACTGTTTAATAAAAAAATTATAATAAGAGAATGCCTTGTTTTTAAAATAATTTAATTGATAAATTAAGCTCACATTTACACTATGCTTAAAAAAAAAAAAAAAAAAAAAAAAAAAACCTTTTTAATTTTTTCCACAAGGGGGCACATTTGAGCATAAACCGCAAAACCATAAACTGAGCCACAACCAAAATATGCTAACGATATCATTGATCAATAACAAGCAAACGATCTGATGCTGTATTTATAACTCATGACCATTTGCAAATACAAATTACAAATATGATGCCCCAACCCTTCAATCCTGAATATACTTTTGTGTGTTTTCTTGACACCCCAAAAAGTGACCATCCCATTAACAGATTTAGTTCCTTTTATAATCATCTGCACTTTTCCAGAAAGGCTTTTTGGGGGGTGTGGCTGTGGGATTTGTAGTTTTTTAACTAATGAGATCAGGCTGATGGTCTGATATTGGGTGTGGAGGTCTGGGGTGTTTAGTCAGTGCTCCAGTTTACTCCTAAGGTGTTTAGTGGGGTTGGGGTCAGGGATCTGTGCCGCTTGAGTTCCATTTTGCAAGACAACATCTCTACACCAGGTTTCTGTGGGATTTGGTGGCGTAGTGGTAAAAAGCCTTGAGGTTGCTGGTTCCAAACATTCTTGTCCTGTTGAATGATGTGGGTGGTGGTGGTGATGGATAAAGAAAGCGTGTGGGTGCTTAGAGAAATGGTGGCTGAAAAATGTGCACTATATTGGGAGTGTTGAAAACCCCCTTTTTAAGATCCAACATGCCTCTGTTCATATTACTGGACTTTTGGAAGGGGAAAGCTTTCCCCCCAATCACCAGATATACTATACCTTTCACAGCTTTTATCCCACCAATACCAGACCATCTATGCTCATAGCCTGGAGACCCAGCTAGGGTTTGAACCAGCAACCTCTTAACCTAGAGGTAATGTTCTTACAATTTTCCTACAAATGATCCATAGAATCTCGTGCTTTTTTTTAAAACAACATAAAACCCAAATGCAAAAAAAGAGAAAAATCCAACCTTTTATTTAAGTACATCACTTTGGTGGTAAAAAAATCACACATTTAGAAAAAAAAAAAAAACTTAATCATGTGTGCCACAATTATTGGCACCCCTAACAATTCTTCTGAAAAATTTAATTGTTTTTTTTTTTTTTATATATTTTTCTGTAGTTGCTAAGGTTGGTCAGGGTATCTATGGACTTTTAATTAGTAATTCATGATTTCCTGTTTCCCTGGGGTATAAATATGACGTGACACAGAGGCCTAATTCTCTTACCCATTTGTCAACATGGCAAAGACAAGAGAACACACCATTCAAGTAAGGCAGATGTGTGTCGACCTTCATAAGTCAGGCAATGGCTACAAGAAAATAGCCACTCGCCTTAACTTGCCGGTATCTACAGTCAGAGGAATCATTAAGAAGTTTAAAACAACTGGAACAGTGACAAACAAGGCTGGAAGAGGTCCCAAGTTTATCTTGCCACAACGCACAGTGAGGAGGATGGTAAGAGAAGTAAAAAAATTTCCCAAGCTCACCGTCACAGAATTGCATCAAAGAGTGGCATCTTGGGGTCACAGAGTCTCCAAAACAACCATCAGACGCTCTCTACATGCCAACAAGCTGTTTGGGAGGCATGCAAGGAAAAAGCCTTTTCTCACTAACACTCACAAACGTAAACGCCTGGAGTTTGCTAAGCGGTACTGGGACTTCAACTGGGATCGTGTGCTTTGGTCAGATGAGACTAAGATTGAGCTTTTTGGCAACAAACACTCTAAGTGGGTCTGGCGTAAAACAAAAGATGAGTATGCCGAAAAGCACCTCATGCCCACCGTGAAGTATGGTGGAGGATCTGTGATGCTGTGGGCCTGTTTCTCTTCCAAAGGCCCTGGGAACCTTGTTAGGGTGCATGGCATTATGAACGCTTTGAAGTACCAGGATATTTTAAATAAAAACCTGATGGCCTCTGCCAGAAAGCTGAAGATGGGTCGTCATTGGGTCTTTCAGCAGGATAATGATCCAAAACATGTGGCAAAATCTACACAAAAGGGGTTTAGCAGTCACAAACTCAAGGTCCTCCATGGCCATCTCAGTCCCCAGACCTCAACCCAATCGAAAACCTGTGGGCGAGCTAAAGAGAAGAGTGCATAAGAGGACCCAGGACACTGGATGATCTAGAAAGATTGTGCAAAGAAGAATGGTCAAAATCCTCTCTCTGTGTTCTCCAATCTTGTGAAATGTTATAGGAGGAGATTAAGTGCTGTCTTGTTGGCAAAAGGAGGTTGTACAAAGTATTAACATCAGGGTGCCAATAATTGTGGCACACATGATTTCAAGTTTTTTTTTTTCTTCTAAATGTGTTATTTTTTTACCACCAAAGTAATGTACTTAAATAAAAGGTTGGATTTTTCTCTTTTTTTGCATTTGGGTTCTATGTTTTAAAAAAAAGGAGAATTTTTAGAAGTCCACGACCACATCTTAAACAGGGGTGCCAATAATTGTGGAGGGCACTGTATATATATATATATATATATATATATATATATATATATATATATATATATATAATTTTTTTTTTTTTTTAGATATTTTCACTCTTGTAATTTTGTGTAAAGCTGCTTTGAGAGTTAGCATTGTTGAAATTGCTATACAAATAAAAATGTATTAAATTGCTTGAATCTTATATTGAAGTAAATTTAAGACTCAAACTCAAGCCAGGAACTTTACAATGCAGGGTCCATGACTCCAAACACTATGCCACCAAGGTGCAGGAACATCTTTATCCTTATTGGACCTTTGACCTAATAACTGGCTTAATCTTATGAGTCAAGCATAGGAACACACGATGAATTGTCGAGTGAAGATGATGTTTTTGTTTGGCTTTCTTTTCTCACTTCATTACTTCCCATTTTGTCTTAGAGCCTGGAAACCACAAGTGTAGTTAGGATTACACAACAAATTAACACATCCATCAGATTGGTGTGTGCACCTTATGGGGGACTGTTCATCACTTTTTATTGTGAAATGAAGTGGTGGAGGGCATAATTATTTTTTACAAACTGTTTTAAAATGCTACTCTGAACTTGGGAGCCACTTGCAGCTTCTTCGTTTGGTCCTGAATAAAAAGTTGCGAACTATCGAGGTTGTGAGTATCGAGGTTCCACTGTATATAAGACATGACATCGCAGTTTGGGAAACTTTAGCTAATTTAGAGCATTAATATCAGTTACTCATATGCCAAATTACCACTGCCACCAATATCACACAATCCCAAAGTCTGGTGTATAGTATTTTAGGACATGACATCATTAAAGGAAAGGGACCTAATCTGATTTAAGACTCGATTAAAGCATTTACAACACAGTGTAAAAACCTCAATGCTTTCCATTCAGGTTTTGTAATCAACCACGGGTCATCCCAACTGCCCACAGGAAAGAAGTTAGTAATTCGTCTAAAGGCATAGTCACTTGTAGTCAGCTCTGATCCTGTGACCATGACACTGTTCCCTCAGCCCACATCCTCAGACCAAAGCAGAGTAAAATGTCAGTCATAAACTGAACTGGAAAAGAGGTGGTGGCAAACTGGTTAAGGCTCTGAGTTACTGATCAGAAGGTCACAGGGTTTAAGCACCAGCACACCCAAGGTGCTGCAGTTGGGCCCTTGAGTAAGGCCCTTAACGTGCTTTACTCCACAGATGCTGTTTAAAAGCTGATCCTGTGCTCTAATCCCCGGTTACCCAACACAGGATTTCTGCTGTTTTCATCAAGTCAAATGCAAGACTTTTTCATACCTTTTTAAAGTTAAGAATAAAATTTAAGACCTAGATCACGACATGAACACACACATGTATGTTGTTATATACAGTATACATATACTGGCCTTAACCAAGCTCTAAATTGTTTTAAAGCCCAGTATCACTAAACATGCGTTTCCCTGTAGCTGTTTTACGTCTGCGATACAACCAAGAGAGATTCGCACCAATAACAGAAAGCTGATTGGCTGTTGCATGTTGGTCTCATTTGTAGTTTTATAACAAGCACTAAAGGCAGCTTTACATGGACATCAGAAAATTAAGACACTTACAATTTTTAAGGCCAAAGACAGCGAACTAAAGGCTTTTTAATGCCTAAACTTTTTATTTTTACATTTTTAAGACTTTTTAAGACCCTGTACAATCTGGAATATGTGAAGAAACTGTCACTGTGTTATAATGTATATATAATCAATTAAAAGGGCTTCTCAAGAGTTGCTTATCCTACACATCATTAAACACAATTGTGTGTTCTTGGAGACAGTTAGAATGGATAAACCGGTTATAGGATCAGTCACTAATTAGTATAAAACATTATATATATCTATATCTATATCTATATCTATATCTATCTATCTATCTATCTATCTATCTATCTATCTATCTATCTATCTATCTATCTATCTATCTATTCTATATCTATATCTATATCTTATCTATCTATACTCGGTGCGTTTCTTTCTATTAACTGTTACCACTGGCTCACTTTTTAGGGATAAACCTATCGGCATTAACATGTAAATTTAGACTGTATAAGCTATTTATCTTTATAAAGTTGCTTTGGGACAATGTCCACTGTTAAATGTGCTATTCAAATAAAATGGATTTAAATTTTATAATTTATATTACATATATTACATATATTATATATATATACACACACACACACACACACAAAAACTTTTTTACATTATACATTCCAACTGCAGGTCGAAAGACGGAGACAATAACAAAAAGAATGATGTAACAAACTCAAGCAAGACAAGTCGTATGAATCAGATAGGATTGGTGCGTATCTGAAACATTAAACAAAGGCTTAAGAGGAGCACTGAAGCGTTTCAAAATAATCATATATTATATAACTCAATATTGATACAAGTAACAAAGAGTAACACGGATGATGAAAGCGATTAGACGATCCACAGCAAACAGATACGCTGACACACATCACACTCAGGGGGAAGCCCTGGGAAAATCCAGTGACCACACATATTACCACAGACACCAAAACAACATCAAACTTGCAAAAGTAAAAAGAAGTAAAAGTGCTAAAAAAAAAAAAAATAAAGAAAACCCTGAAACCTCCCCGAAAAAAAAAAAAAGCAGCACAGAACTGTAAACAAATAAGTAACGAGTAGTAAATAGTACAATATATCGGTGTGTTAAATATATGAAGTATAACTATGCTAATTAATAAATATTCCATAATACATATCTGAATATATGATAAATATATTGTAGTAGAATGCTGAAAATAATGCGACAGATTTTTTGCCATGCACAAAATAGTCTGATTTATAACTACAGAATTCTTACTTGCTTCTGAGCTCCACATTTCGAACGGCCAGATCTCATTTGGGTTGCCTTTTCAGTCAGATTTGATCATTTATATGACAACAAATATTGCCAAAAACATACAAATGCTGCTCGAAGGAAAAAGCTCTGACCCTTTGCATGAATGATTCATTTTTTCTCTGTTGCTTTAGAGCATTTCTCGAATCATTCTTAATATTTGCAAATCATTGAGTTCACTTCTCAAAACAAACAGTACAAACAGCACAACACAATGGGGATTTCGCAAAAGCCTTCATTTTCCTCGAAATCCTTAGTTCATCTTTCAAATATTAGGTATTTGTGTCATTAAACATCTGATTGCAAAAAGAACTGATTGGTGCTTTTTGTCATTGTTTACAAAATCTTAAGTCATGTTTTAGTCATGAACATGCTTTCACTATTTCCTGAACTGCTTTTTTTTGGATTACAATGATTGAACTGACAATTTTGGACCAATCGGATTGCAGAATTGTTTGACTCATTCTGTATTAAAGTGCAATGAAGAATAAATACAAATAAATATATATTTTTTTCCGTGTGCTCAGTATGACCCCATGTCAAAACACACTTATAGACGAGTCGCAGTCGACCCAGAATCCTGCGAAGAGCGGCTCTGTGAACGTGGCCTGGTAAGTGTGTAGGTGTGTGTGTTTGTCAGAGGAGACGCTGTAGAAAGACAGAGAACCCTCCTGCCAGTCCAGATACACTCCTACCCTGTTGGAGCAGGACGGAGGGGCGGGTATGTCCGTTCTCTTCTTGTTGTGCCAGGCGGTGTAACTGTTACTCGAGCAGTCCAGCTTCCAGCTCTTATCTGTGGATCCGAACACGCAGTCGCCCCTGCCTCCCTTCCGACGTATTCCTTTGTAACTCATGGAGATCACAGCTTCTCCCCCAGCCCACTCGGCCTCCCAGTAACAGCGTCCGTGCAACTCCTCTCTACACATCACCTGCTTCCAGTGATCGAACCTCTCCGGGTGCTCGGGGTACGGCTGGTCGTCTAGTTCATGTGTCACCTTTCTGTTCCCATCAGACAGGGCGAGACGAGTGTGTGCTGTGTTGGGGTCAAGAGTGAGTTCACAGGCATCTGAAAGCAGGGAGAGAAAGTAGAGTGGAGATCATTTAGGGCACACTTATAGTGTGTGTGTGTGTGTGTGTGTGTGTGTGTGTGTGTGTGTGTGTGTGTGTGTGTGTGTGTGTGTGTGCGCTATTTTCAAGACAATGAACTTACATTTTCTTAAACTGTGTGTAAGCCTTATCTCTCCTGCATACGCCAACCTAAAGAACAAACAAAACACACACACACACACACACACAGAGAGACACACACACAGAGACACACACACAGAGACACACACACACACACACACGTGATGTGAATTGATTCAACTGTATGTTAAAAATTCTTTTTCTATAGCAAGTGGTTAAGGCTCTGATCAGAAGGTCGAGGGTTCAATCCCCGGTATCGCCAAGCTGACACTTTTGGGCCCTTGAGCAAGGCCCTCAACCCCTTTGTACACCAAGAGTGCTTTATTTCCATCATGACCCGAATTCATGACCTTCAAATCCAAAGTCCAATGCCTTAACCACAAAGCCACCACCTCTATATATCAGTAAACAGGGCTCGTGAAAATAACCAGAATTGCTTGTGTTGCTGCCATGGCAACAAAATCAATCTACGGCCAGAGATAATATATTATTGCCTTTCGTAAGTACTGTACAATTAACAAACACACACACACACACACACACACACACACACACACACACACACACACACACACACACCTGAGTGTCTCTAGATTGCAGCCTGGATCATTCAGCCTAACAGAGAGCAGCTCCACTCCTGAGTCTCCAGGATGGTTGTAGCTCAGGTCCAGCTCTCTCAGATGCATCGGGTTCGAGGTCAGTGCGGAATCCAGAGCAGCACAGCCTTTACTTGTGATTAAACATCCAGATAATCTGCAGAAAAAAGGGAATAAATTTTAAAAATGTGACATTTTCATCACTGTAGCTATAACACACTCTCACTTCATCTATCTCTCCATCACTGTACCTATAACACACTCTCACTTCATCTATCTCTCCATCACTGTACCTATAACACACTCTCACTTCATCTATCTCTCCATCACTGTACCTATAACATACTCACTTCATCTATCTCTCCATCACTGTACCTATAACATACTCTCACTTCATCTATCTCTCCATCACTGTATCTATAACATACTCTCACTTCATCTATCTCTCCATCACTGTATCTATAACATACTCTCACTTCATCTATCTCTCCATCACTGTACCTATAACACACACTCACTTCATCTATCTCTCCATCACTGTACCTATAACACACTCTCACTTCATCTATCTCTCCATCACTGTACCTATAACACACTCTCACTTCATCTATCTCTCCATCACTGTACCTATAACACACTCACTTTATCTATCTCTCCATCGCTGTACCTATAACACCTCACTTCATCTATCTCTCCATCACTGTACCTATAACACACTCTCACTTCATCTATCTCTCCATCACTGTATCTATAACACACTCTCACTTCATCTATCTCTATCACTGTACCTATAACACCTCACTTCATCTATCTCTCCATCGCTGTACCTATAACACACTCTCACTTCATCTATCTCTCCATCACTGTATCTATAACACTCTCACTTCATCTATCTCTATCACTGTACCTATAACACACTCTCACTTTATCTATCTCTCCATCACTGTATCTATAACACACTCTCACTTCATCTATCTCTATCACTGTACCTATAACATACTCTCACTTCATCTATCTCTCCATCACTGTATCTATAACATACTCTCACTTCATCTATCTCCATCACTGTACCTATAACACTCTCACTTCATCTATCTCTCCATCACTGTACCTATAACACACTCTCACTTCATCTATCTCCATCACTGTACCTATAACACACTCTCACTTTATCTATCTCTCCATCACTGTACCTATAACACCTCTCACTTCATCTATCTCTCCATCACTGTACCTATAACACTCTCACTTCATCTATCTCTCCATCACTGTACCTATAACATACTCTCACTTCATCTATCTCTCCATCGCTGCACCTATAACACACTCTCACTTCATCTATCTCTATCACTGTATCTATAACACACTCTCACTTCATCTATCTCTCCACCACTGCACCTATAACACACTCTCACTTCATCTATCTCTCCATCACTGTATCTATAACACACTCTCACTTCATCTATCTCTCCATCACTGTACCTATAACACTCTCACTTCATCTATCTCTCCATCACTGCACCTATAACACTCTCACTTCATCTATCTCTCATCACTGTACCTATAACACACTCTCACTTCATCTATCTCTATCACTGTATCTATAACACACTCTCACTTCATCTATCGCTCCACCACTGCACCTATAACACTCTCACTTTATCTATCTCTCCATCACTGTACCCATAACACACTCTCACTTCATCTATCTCTCCATCACTGTACCTATAACACACTCTCACTTCATATACACCGATCAGGCATGACATTCAGAGCGGTGAAGTGAAGAACACTGATGATCTCTTCATCATGGCACCTTGTTCGTGTGTGGATATATTAATTTGGCAGCAAGTGAACATTTTGTACTCAAAGTTGATGTTAGAAGCAGGAAAAAATGGGCGAGCGTAAGGATTTGAGAAAGTTGGACAAAATGTGACGTCTAGACGTCTGGGTCAGAGCATCTTCAAAACTGCAGCTCTTGTGGGATGTTCCTGGTCTGCAGTGGTCAGTATCTATCAAAAGTGCTCCAAGGAAGGAACAGTGGTGAACCGGCAACGGGGTCGTGGGCGGCCGAGGATCATTGATGCACGTGAGGAGCGAAGGCTGATCCCTGTGGTACCATCCAACAGACGAGCTCCTGTAGCTCAAACTGCTGAAGAAGTTAATGCTGTTGATGCTTGACAGGTCAGGACTGTTTTGGCAGTAAAAGGGGGACCAACACAATATCAGGCAGGTGGTCATAATGTTATGGCTGATCGGAGTATAACAGCTTAAAATATTTAATGAAAGTCAATGGGAATTTGGGCCTGTTTAAATTTCTGTGTTTAACTTCCTGTTTCTTAAATGAACACAGCAAAACCCCTTCCCCTTTTTCTTTCTTTGGTTCATGAAGGAGCTGAATAAAAGCTCACCGCAGTAGCTTCAGTTTACAGTATTCGCTCCTCAGTCCATCAGAGAGCAGCTTCACTCCCGAGTCGTGCAAGTCGTTGTTACTGAGATCCAGCACTCTGAGGGTCGAGTGAGGCGACATGAGAGCTGATCCCAAATACTCACAAGCCTTTTCTCCGAGGTTACAAATAGCTAATCTGTGTGGAGAAAAAGAAAAAAAAAGGTTAGAGTGGGCTGCATATAAGCCCCGCCTCTAAATAAAAGCCACAGGAGTTTCCAAAATTGGCACATATCTGACTTGCTAGTTTACATTATAATGTCAATTAAAATTTATGGATTTTATTGTCAAATAGAAATAGAAATGTGGAAATATAGACTACTTTAACCTAAAAGGGCACATTATTTTAAAATTTCACAATCGCTGACAAATACAAACTGCTGCTACTGGTTTTCCCTGTTATCATATAAGAAATAATACCCTGGGGCATGAACAGCATTGTAGTGTGATGAGATACTCATACGGTGTGTTTTATTTTTTTCTTATATTACACACAATGCTTTTTAACCATTTTAACTTTTACTACTCTTTTACTACAACCAGTTGCACTTTCACTTTTCTCACTTGTTTCTTAGAGTTAATAGAACTTAAAAAAAAAAGCAGCTTGTCATGTTATGGATATATAAATGGAAAAACACAGACAGCAGGGCTTCTGCAGGTTTTACCGTCAAATTTTGTAAGACTTTTAAAAATTACATTTATGACCTATATCAAGGCATCAAAAATACACACAGATACGGTGTTATGGTCACATTTGTAGTCGTAATACAGCAAATTATATTTGGAGTAACGAAAGGAAGAACTACATCATGACGGAAACAATCAAACAAAAAAAACATTAGTGCTAAAATGCTGCATGAGCGTTTCATTGCACATTAGAGGTAGCATTATATGGACATAAGAAAAATGAAGACCTGTTTATAATAATTGAAGATCTAGAACAGCAAATTTAATATAAAAAAGATTAATATATTTTTTAAGGCCTAAAATATAAATTTTTAAATTTGAGATTTTTTTAGACCCATTTAACCATTTAAAGTTTCTCTTATTGTTGTAGAACTGTAGAGTTACTGGTATGATGTCACTCTAACCAGTTGTTCTTTCACTTCTCTCATTCGTTTCCTAGAGTCAATAGGACAAAAAAAAATGCAGCTTATCATGTTATGGACATATGAAAGAAGAAGCAGAAACCCAACTGTCTTAAAAGATTTCTGACACTGGAGATAAACAGAAAGCTTCATTTTATCAATGATCAATGATTTTTGGTTTTTAAATACACTATTTGTACAAAGTTTGTAGACACCTAACCATAATAGCAGGATAGTGGAAGCTTAATGGTTAAGGCATTGAACTTTAGATTCGAAGGGTCATGAGATCAAATCCCAACCACACCAAGCTGGATAAGGGTGTCTGCCAAATGCCATAAATGTAATTGTATGTGCTTCTATTTGAAAATCCCATTCCACCAGAGGTGGGAAATAATGAAGTACAAATACTTTGTTATTGTACTTAAGTAGATTTTTCAGTATTTTACTTCACTATTTATTTTTTGGGACAATTTTTTACTTTCATTCATTACATTTTACATTCATTTAATTTTAAATATCTGTACTTTCTACTTACATTTTCAAACCAGACTCGTTACTTTAGTTTTTATCTATTTGGTGACACGATCAATATTTTTCCTTCTTATTACGCCATTTTTAGTCCATCAACCCGTTTTTTGTCATTGCGCGGCTTTTTAAATAAACTAGTGTATTATTTCCTGACTCTCACACACCACAGACGTAGGCAGTAAGAAGTCTGGGGTTAACGTGGATGAGACAGAGGGAGTCAGCGATGTAAACATGACTGAGAACAGAGACATTCCTGATCATCATCATCTTTTCTCTGCTTGTGTTCTATATGGTGGATGTTCAGTCTGAATACATTCATTAGGTAACAAAATTTGAAATTGTTTTGTATTAATATATTAATGATGTGAGGTCCAGTTACCAGAGTGACACTAAAACAGGTAGTAGTAATGACCACTTTTTACTTAAGTACATGTCAGAAGTTCTACTTGACTGAAGCATATGTGTACGTTTGTCATCTCTGCATTCTATAAAAAGTCCACAATTTGCTGTTATAATACCCGCCACTCTTCTGGGAAGATGTTCCACTAGATTTTGGAGTGTGCTTGAAGAGATTTGTGTGAGATTCATTCAGCTACAAGGGTGTTAATAAAGTCAGGTAATGAATATAGGTGAGGTGAGGAGGCCTGGGGTGCAGTCAGCATTCACATTCATCTCGAAGGTGTTCAGTAATGTTCAGGTACAGAGCTCTACAGCAGGGGATCTTCCACTCATTTTACATTTACACTTATGGCATTTGGCAGACGCCCTTATCCACAACAACTTACATTATCTCTTTCTTACAGCTGAGCAGTTATTGGGTTAAGAGCCTCAATAAAGAGGCCCAGGAGTGGCAGATTGGTGTAACTGGGATTTAAACTGGTGACCTTCGAATCCAAAATCCAGTGCCAGGTTTGGATCTGCTGGTTGAATTGAAGAGAAAGATTAATGCTTCTGCATCAAAAAGACATGCTGTACAATTGTGTGCCTCCAGTTTTGGAAAGAACCACATATGGCTGGAAAAGTCAGGTGTTCCATTACTTTTGTCCATATACTGTTTAATTTGTTGTTTACTATATTGGTTATGTAGATTTATGCCCTTGCCAATGCAATGTAAATGAGCTGCTACAATATAAACGAGAATGCATTAAAACGAGTGCAGTAGCCATATTAACCTTTCTATATAATTACAACTGGAGATACTACTCATCAAAAAGCACCTTTAAACCAATCAGATTTGAGTATTCAGCAGCTCACCGGAGTATCTCCAGTGTACAGTTTGTACTCTTCAGTCCCTCAGAGAGCAGCTTCACTCCTGAATCCTGCAGGTCATTATTCATGAGGTCCAGTTCTCTTAGAGGGGACTTTTCCAACTGCAGAGCTGCAGTGAAGATTTCACAGGAACTGACAGTGAGATGACAACCTGCTAGTCTGTAAAAAAAACAGAAGAATATTAACACAAGAGACGTGCCATGGAGTCACATGAGTCACTGTATATTTATTTATATTACTACGCGTGGAACAAACATGCCCACTTCTGCTTTAAGCTTCTTGCATCTGCAAAGAAGCCATGTCTTAAGCCAATCTTAAAAAAAGATTAAAATTAATAGTTTTTCTGTTCCACTTTCTGGACCATTTGTGCAGTTTCAAAATGCCGATGCATGTTTTTTGGACTGGCAGGAGGAAACCAAGTGTCACTAAGCCAGTTTAATTTCAAGTGAGATATGTGCAGATAATCCACGGCTATGCGTGTACATATGTGTATTTGCCGATTAAAATGCACAGTGTTTGGGAGGTCGTAGAACCACCCGGTGCAAATACACCTCACATTACACACAGCTGTCTATTATCCCACCTATACCCTGGTAATTTACCAGTACTGACAAGTCAAAATCACTATCATTGATGTTTGCAAAACAAAAAAAAGCCTCCGTTTTCACAGTCCAAAATGTGATGCAAAAACGTTTTCAAATGTATCCACTTTGGAGAACGTTTTCAAAAAGCTATATCTTCATTGACTGAAAAAGCGAAAACAGAGAAAAAGATGTGTTTTCAAATCAAAATGTATAACTGTGGACATGGCCCAGTTTATTAGGAAACGATTAATCGCAACTTAATCACACATCTGTTTTAATTGTACCTTAAATTAATTCTTTTTAAGTTTTTAATACTCTAATTTACACAGGCATGGACTCAACATAGAGCATAAAGATAAAATATTCCTGTAAATGGTTAAAAGTAATTATGATGTTTTAAATGACGTAAATCATCCGGACACCAAACAAAACCTTTGCCATGTTTCCACACGGACGGTTTTAGTTGCCGGATGTGTGCATCATGACGGATTTTGGTGCTTGTACTGAGACTTGGCTCATCAGTAAAACAAATGTTTAGTTAAATAAAAAATTTTTAAGGTTTTTATTTTTTAAAAATATTTATTTATTTAGATTTTTAATATAAAGGTAAAAAAATTGCACACTGCATTAATCGCAATTAAGGTTGTTAAAAGAAATTTGTGGTATCGCATTATTAATTTTGACAGCGTAAATCAAAATTAAAACATACATATATAATAAAATATAATAATAATAATAATTTTTTTTAATGTATATAATTTTTTTAACTATCTTCTTCACTATAATGAAGAATATAATATATTCTATAATAATCAAGATTAGTAAGGTAATTAAGAAATATTTAATAACTGCTGTCTCACTCTGGAACTGCAGCTGTATGCTATAAGGCAGTGCATTTGTTTAGAACGTTGATTAGACCGAACACAAGCTGCCAGCGTTCAACAATTAGAACTCGCACATTCCAGCCAATCAGAATCTAGTATTCGGCCGGACCATGAGATAACAGGAATTACCTTACAGACGTTGTGCAAAATACAATACTAAAAAAAGCTGTATTTATAAAAGTTTAAAAGTGTTACAAATATAATACAAATATAAATAAAAAAAATAAATCATTGGAAAAAAAAACACTTGAATCTTGCAGTTATTAGAAATAAACATATTAATTATGTTTCATTGTGTATTTAAATTAAGCCTTACTGGGCCTTTCTGCAGTTGCTCACAGCAGGGATTAACCTCCTACATCCCTCCTCAGACGCGTTATATTTCTTCACGTCCAGCTCCTCCAAGACATCATCGGACATCTGCAGCATGTACGCGATCGCCGTGCAGTGCGCAGCTGAGAGCTTCTTCTCGGATTGCTTCTCCGTCTTCAGGAACTCCTGAATCTCTTTCAAGAGCGACTGATCCTTCATTTCTGTCAGACACAGGAACAGGTTGATTGCCCTGTCAGTAGGAAGGTCTTCGGTTTGAATCTGCCATTTGATGTACTGAACCGTAGTCTTGATGTTCTCCGAGCTGCCATGTGTGTGCATTAGGAAGCCTCGGAGAAGCATCTGATTGGCCTCCAGTGACAGGCCAAGCAGGAACCGGAGGAAAAGATCTAACTGTCCGTTTTCAGTGTTTAAGGCTTTATCAACTGCAGCTTTTAATAACTCGTCCAAAGGAAGATCCTCTCCCCAGTCTCTGTTTGGTGGCGTGAAAACCTGGAGCGCCTCCATTTGCTTTGTCATGTAGCAGTAAAACACATAGAGAGCGGCAAAAAACTCCTGAAAACTCAGATGCACGAAGCAGTAGACCTTCTTCTGGTACAGTACAGACTCCTCTTTGAAGATCTCTGTGCAAATTCCAGAGTACACCAAAGCCTCCGTGATATCGATCCCACACTCTCTCAGGTCTTCTTCATAAAACATCACGTTGCCCTTCATTAGCTGCTTGAAAGCCAGCTCCGCTAGTTTTAAAATCGTGCCTCGGTTTGTTTCCAGGAGTTTCTCGGGATCGTGCTCGTCCGCTTCTTCGTACTTCTCATTTTTCACGTTGGTCTGAATGAGCAGGAAGTGAGCATAGATCTCAGCTAGAGTTTTTGGAGCTTCTGTAGGATTATTTTGTTTCATAATTCGCTGAAGCACCGTGGCTAATATCCAACAAAACACCGGGATATGGCACATGATATAAAGACTCCTTGTTCTCCTGACGTGCGAAACGATTTTCTCCGCGTGGTCTTGATCTGCGATTTTCTTCTTGAAATACTCCTCCTTCTGCGCGTTGTTGAATCCCTGAATCTCCGTCACGCGATCGACGTACGTCCGAGGGATCTGATTGGCCGCTGCTGGTCTGGAGGTAATCCAGATGAGAGCAGACGGAAGCAGGTCACCTTTGATCAGGTTCGACATCAGAGCGCTTACAGATGATGTCGCCGCTACATCGGATACTTTCGTACCATTTAAAAAGTTGAGCGGAAGTCTGCTTTCATCCAGGCCATCAAAGATGAAGATTATTTTACACGTGTGGTAAAAGCTTGCGTCAAGAAGTTTTAGCTCGGGATAAAAGTCGCACAAGAGTTTATGAAGGCTGTAGTGGTCGTCTTTAATTAAATTCAACTCACGGAACGGAAGCACTAACATGAAATCGACGTCCTGGTTGGCTTTTCCTTCGGCCCAATCCAGAATAAATTTCTGCACTGACACGGTTTTCCCAATTCCAGCGATTCCTTTAGTCAACACAATTCGCAGCTTTTGTCCGTTTTCGAAGTTCCTATCCCTAACATTTTCTTCATTGTAATTTAGTTCAGGGTTAAATATATCTAAGCAGTCGATTGGCGTGTCGTGGAAGCGCTGTCTTTTTGACTGTTTCTCCATCTGTATCACTTCGTGTTCGTTATTCATGCCTTCGCTCTCTCCCTCGATGATGTACAGCTGGGTGTATATAGTGTTCAGTGGGGTTTGGTTTCCATACACTTTAATGCCTTCGAATAAACTCTGGTGTTTGTTGCGCATGCTGGTTTTGTGAGTCTGTAAAGCTTTGGACAGAAGGTCGTGAACTGGTTGGGAACAATCTCGCTGGGAGTCTGAAGTTATTCCAAGATCCTGTAGAGCTTCGCATTTGATGTATCTGGAAAAAAAGTAATATATATAATATAAAAGAACAAAAATATATAATAATTAAATATATAATATAGATAAATATATAATATATATTTGTTTCTCATTTGCATGCCTTGAATACTATACTCCAAACAGGAAGGAAGCTTCTGTGGGAAAACTATTTCAAACATTTAACCTTGCTGTGACCTTGAGCCTATTTGGATCAATTACTAAAACTAATTAGTCTCTGATTGCTGAAATAATTCCACATCAGTCCTAGTACCGTTCAACCACTCAATCTTGAGATATTGTGAAATTGGGCACCATGGAATGGTCGACACATGGACAACCTGAAGATATAACGCATCCACTGTGTAGTTGTAAAGGTACAAACCTGTTTAAACAGGAACGTTTCCATTTCTGATTTAATTCAACCTGCACCATGGGTCTGCGATTTGACTGATGTGTCCACACTCATCTAATCTGTAGCTGAGACTTTGTCTAACTTTTTGACCTGGTACAACAGCCCAATTACGTGCTGTCACAGATGAAAGATGGCCAACATGAAACATGAGTTCCTAATGGAGTTCCTTATGGTGTTACCGGGAGAACAGTGAAAAGACATACATTTTAGTCTTGCTAAAGAGTCTAGCAACCAAAGATGTCCTTTTAGGATGACCATCTCACAGTCCCTTTTTTGCGATGTCCCACATCTACTGACTAGCCAACAAAAATGCGAAATGAAATGATGTTTTGATCAACACGCTAAAACTTGCATACCATGTAGACTAAAACTAATACCAGTATGTGGGATTCATGTAAGAAGGAAACATATATTGCTTGTTGCATTCTCTAGAAGAACACTGCATGAAAGAAAATAGCAAAAGATCCAATAATTTTATCAGCCCACAGTATGTTACAAGTGACAAAGCACGATTCTTCTTGCTTTATTTGTGTTTTCCAACAGTGCTTAACCAATTACCGTATTTTCCTGACTATAAGCCGCTACTTTTTCCCCACGCTTTGAACCCCGCAGCTTAAACAATGCAGCGGGCGGGCTAATTTATGGATTTTTCCTGGGTTTTTCAAGGTTTCACAAATTTCAAGCCAAAAAAATGAGCCCCATAACAACTGACCAATGAAATTGCTGAACGGGTTCAGGTGAACCAATGAAACTCTTTATATTAAATCAGATGCGCTCCCACTGAATCGGGCCGCACCACATCATAAATATGGATGATGTTCCTCTGACATTTGACCTGCCGCTCACTCGGACTGGCAACAGGAAATGCGAATTATTCGTCACGCTGTTTTGAAGTTTTATTTTTCTACATTACTTGCGTTATAGTCTGCGATTCAATGTGTCATCATCATACAGTCTACATACACGTCATACTTAAGTTTATTAGATTCCTGTCACACCGAATGATTTGTCATGATCTTATACAATTGCTGAAATCAATACTATACGTTGCTTTCTCGTTTGGGGCAGAAAACATTGTCTTATTCTGGATAAAAGGAAAAGTCAACCAATGTGGCTACCATTCCATATCTCAACACCTTGCATTTCCTGGACTGGTCTGGACTGCGCCTTATTGGAACCCACTTCCATACAATACGATGAGCCGAATCGTACATCCAAACTAAATGACAAAAAGTTGTCTGGAGTGATATCAACCCTGGAATGACCTGCCAAGTCACTGCACCTGAATCCTTCTGAACTGCTCTGGGATAAACTGTTTGCAAATTCTCTCCAACTAGTAAAGAACATCTTTGGCAAGTTTTACCAGAGGAATGGCAAAGTATTTCAGATAAATGTTCGGAGAAACTAAATGTCCGGATGCTGAGTGTGTGTAAAACTGTTCTTCGTGCTACGGATGGATTTTTTAATAAAATAAAGTGTAACATTTGTACATTTATACATTTGTTTGGTCAAAGTAAATCTTCATACTGTTACATTACACAGTTTGTTGCATATAATCAAAAGGAACATGCCTGTGTCTCTAAAAAACCATGTGTTTCTGAACATTTTACATCCAGAGAACTAAATCTACTACATCTGGATTGAACTGAAATATAGATAGGAAACATCAAACTAACATTATTAAAGACCTCATAACAAGTTTGTAGCAATCCGTTTGAACTCACCTTGGATCAGTGGTGAGATCTTCCCCAGCCAGGCTTACAGGCTTTTCCATGGAGAGGTCACTTTGCATAGACCAGCTGGGTACAGCAGACATTTCACTTGGACTATTGAATCTGGGAGCATTATGTCTGGGAGAAAGATCTTTTTGAAGCCTATAAAGTATTTTGGATAATAAGTGTGGAAAAACAGTGAGTTTGCAGCAGCCTGATTTGATGACAAAATTTTGGGAATTTTGAATAGTCCATAATGATGTAGTGAAATTCTGCAGTGTGAAATCATACTAATTTGAACTTACCTGCTTTCAGGGATAACATCTTCACCAGCCAGGCTTGGAGGCTTCTCTATGGACCTGTCACTCTTCATAGACACACAGCTGGGTGCTGGAGATGGTGTCTTCATCAACCTGTGAGAAGTTCATGAGAGTCATGAATTGTTATTTTTATTAAAATTTGATGCTGATATATGGCTACTCACGTTGTCTCTTGGGTTTCTTTTTCATTACTGGTGTAAAAAAGCGTCATCATGAAGTTAACCCCTGTAAACATGACGATGATGATGATGGTGCTGTCCTTCAGTCAATGTCAATGTTACATCAACAACTGTCACGCTGATCCTGGAACATCCTGATTCAAAATAATTCCAATAAAAATCCTGTTAGAGTTCTATGAGTGTCTTGAGAATCAGTCATTACAATAAAAGACTATTATTTTACACACACAAACACACACACACACACACACACACACACACACACACACACACACACACACACACACACATATTAGGGATGTTGTCGGAACTCAGAGCCCGTTTCTGAGGCGACACATCGAGGGTGGATTTCTTTGCTCAGAGGATTCCCAATAATGCCCAGCCAAATCTAGAAAAAACACAAATATAATAGACACAAACCGCCAATGAGGGATCCTCAGTCCTGGATGAGTAAAAGCAAAACTTCTTTATTTCCATGCACGTTCCAAAGAGCTCAGTAGAAGGTGGGTACTTCACATCAAAATGAACAGCACATCAACAAATGATAGAGCACGCCATAGTGAGGAAGTACACTGACTGTTCGTTTCGCGCTTGTATTTATACCCTGTAGCCACCGTGTCTTTTCTATTTTTTCAAATTCTTTGGCCTTGAGAAATTCCCCTTATGTCTGCCTTCTTCTGCCAAGTCCCCTTATGTCTCGGATCTTGCCTATCCTTGTCAATTCCCCTTATCTTTGGCCTTGGTGTTCATTCTTCCAAATAACACCATATTTGGAGTTCCTGTTTTTCCAATTTCCCTTATATTCGCCCATAATTTTATACATAAAAAATATGAGTGAGTATAAAGCCCTTATTTCTCTCTGGATTCAACCATACGTTCTTCAGTCTCTCAAGTGTGAACAACCTTTTGCGGCCTATTTTGTCCTCCTGCATTTGCAATGGGTAAGTGTTATGCTTTATTCTTTTATAATGCTGTTTTGCTATTCTACTTTCATTTAATTGAGTTATAGCATTGTTTGTATACTGTGCTTGATTATAATACTTTTAATTAATAGTTGTATGCGCCTAGGTTATATTTTAATTGTGCATTCTGAACTGAATGTTACACTGTGTGTAGAATCTTTTTCTTGCATGAGTGTTATCTTTTGCTTATGCCCGTCGTCACCGTGATTTGACCCTGTCTAATATCTTATCTCTGTTGGTCTCTTTTGCTCAGCTCCACCACGTTTGCCTCCCAGAACGACTCAGTTGGGCATTCTTCACGACAATGTCGCCAGTTTCAGCTCTCCTCACTTGCCGCTGAGCTTACTCATTTGCTTGAACATCTCTCCAGCCCAAGTGTCCCAGCTAATGCCTTCGTGCCTCCTCGCATTGTGCGGGGCAATAATATGCGTGACAGGAGCACACAGACTTCTCCTGACCTCAACAGCCGTCATGGATGCTCCTGCTTCCCTGACACGACACCACAGTTTTCTCCCTGTCCTTCACACTGGTCTCCCACTGATTATTCCCCTACGTCTCCTGTTGCTTTGCCAAGTCACCGTGCTTCTGTGCCTTCACCTGGCTTCGGGCCAAGCTGCTCTTTCATGTCTCCTGCCCATGCTTCTGTGTCTTCGCCCGGCCTTGGGCCTAGCTACTCCTCCATGTCTCCTGCAGCTGCAGAACCCCGCACGCCCTGCTATTTCAATAAAGATGCTTAATCTCCCTCAAGTTTGTGTCCTGTCCTTCTTTGCCTATTTCATACACTCATAACATTCAGTCAGATTCTATCCTACTCACACATGTAAATACCTTATTATTATTATTAATACTTGATGTAAATAAAGGTTTGATTAACATATAGATCAAATAGGTTTTGTCAAACTACATCTATTATATCTAATAAGTTCTATATTGCTTTATTAAGTTAATTAGGTTAATTTAGTTTGATAATATTAGTTTGATTATAACACACGCTAGATATGGTTGATTAAAATATTTTTCTCGACAATGTAGTGGTACACAAATTCCATGGTTCAGTATGTACCTCAGTTTTTAAGTAACGGTTTTTTTTTTTTTTTTTTTTTCGTAAGGCAGGGAAAAATCTTATATGAGACGCAACAAAGAAAACTGTACCTGGAAGTTATGCAAAGCGAAGCTTGTGTGGTAGGGAAGTACGACAGTGGTGCACAAGCACATGAAAAGAAAATACAGTGGAACCTCGGGTTACGAACGCCCCGGCATACGTATAATTCAGGTTACGAATCGCAGTTCATCAAAATTTTTTGCCCCTGATACGAACGTCGCTCACCAAAAAAATCACAGGCAAGTTGGTTGTTTTTGCTCTATCCACGCAGCTCATCACATCAGTTAGCGTCCTGTGTCCCTAGCGAGAGCATCGTGTTACTTATCCGCTTGAACTTTTCCCGGCGGCAGCGTAACAACTCGTTAGTTGATGCTCGTGGAATGATGAGATGGACAACATTAGCCGATGCATAACCACTTTACTTGTTTTTATGAAGATAGATTAGCAGGGTTACAGTCTTTTCCGAAGTACAATACCCATAATGAATTTCACTCTGGACTTCAATACTAACTGATAGTAGCCTTAAAGAAACAGCTCTCATTTTCCCTCTAATGCAACAATTGTCTCAGCGTTCGTGTTAATAACACTGTCTTTAATATTCTATAATATAATATATAATAATATATAAATAATATAATATAATAAGATTCTCCTTCAAACAATAACTCTCCCTCCTCCCCTTCTCTGACGTCGTCTCCTGCAGCGAGTCTTCTCAAAGGAAAGTACCGGTAAAGATGTTTTCCTCTTTTGTATGTTTTTATGTGGTATGATTTTAATATAACATGTTAAAAGTAAATAATATTAGTGAATGTTGGCTTTATTTTTATTTAAGTAATATTTTTGGTTGTCCAGAACGAATTACCGAAGTTTCTGTTCATTATTATGGGGAAATTTGTATCGGGATACGAACTTTTCAGGTTACGAATAAAGTACCGGAACGAATTAAATTCGTAACCAGAGGTTCCACTGTACACTGGTGTCACGGATAAAGGTAAAACATCAGCACGGTGAGCAAAAACTGAATAATCCTCATCGTGTGAAAATGGCATAGTTTAATGAAGTGCTATCATGTAAAACTGTTTGTATGCTAACTCAGGACAGTCGCACTACATCTGTCTCGCGAGCATCAGGTTGAGCAATCAGCTCGCTCACGACATAGTGGTCAATAATCGATCCGTACCAGAAACACGATTTGTACTGCGCATGTGGACAAACTCATGTGGTTTTTACAACAGTTTAGCGATTTGAATAGTTTTTTACCGTTTTATGTACAGCTTCAAGAATTTCTCTTAAAAGGAGAAATTCCTGACAGTGTCTACATTGATTTCCTATTTTGTGATTCCATTTTTTTTTTTAAAACTGATATTTAAAGTCCTATAATCTAAAATTGTTATTGCTTTAGTAAGGAGGTCTCTTGAGTTTGTTAATGTGCTTAGCTTGCTTACTGTGAGGAGCATCACCTGTCCTCCTTCTGTTTGTGTGAGGTTCTTTAATTTCCTCCCACTTCCCAATAACATGCAATGAGAAGGACTGGCTACTTTTAACGTACTTTAAACTTGGTATAAAAGTGAATGTATATCCCTTTAAGAATAGGCTAAAAAAACCTGATCATTTCCTGAATGCCTGGACCCCTAACACTGTATTGTCAAGTCAAGAAGCTTTTATTGTCATTTCAAATATATATGGCTGACGCAGTACACCGTGAAATGAAATAACTTTCGTCCAGAACCCTGGTGCTACATAGACAACATAAAGCTACATGACAGAAAACACAGAGCTGAGGACTAAGGACTAAAAGAATTAAAAGAATAAATGAATGGTGAATTTTCAATACTCCACGAGGTTTAAAAGTGAGCATGGTTTCAGTGCTTTGGGCAGTGTTTAACAGGTTTACATTTTTAAATGATGCAATTCAGCATCTGTATTACTAAGCCTCATAGGTAAAAAAAAAAGAAAATATTCGCTCAAAATCATAAGACATGATGTATGAAAAGCTTTGGAGAAGTGAAAGTGCAGCCTGCCCAGCACCAATTTGTGCATCTTTATTAATGACATGCAGAATCGGATTTTTTTTAAATCTGTTATTAATATAATAAAATATTCCATTCACAACCACTGTATTGGACATTCAGTACTGCTATATAATAGTGCTGAATTCAAGACCATCATTGTCAAGATATCAATATTCCCGGTATTTGGTGAACGCCCTTATCTAACATGACAAAAGTGATTTAAAGTAATACATTCATTCTGCTACTGGTTTATTAGGACTGAGTACTATCAGTGTAAATCTCTGTTGGGAGAGAAAATAGTTAGAAAGGCTAGTTTTTTTAATAGTGTTCATTAAAGTGTTACTGAAATAACCTTTAAACGCTGTTTGAAGACTACAAGTGGTTCAGCTGCTCAGACTTCAAGTGGAACCACCCCAGTGTCCTGCAGTGTCCACAAACTTTTATACACTTTTAATTATATTAAAATGTTCTATATACATATATATATACATATATATACATATACACTAATATCAGGGGTGTAACGTTAACATATTCTTACTGAACTTACTGAGCTTGGGTTCGGTGCACGTGTGTGCCAAAAGCAATCCTTTTTAAATGTGAACGTAATTACAATCTGAGTTCTTTTACACACGTTTTAAGTGGCGGACCACAAGTTTGTTTAGTCTCCGACTCATGCAGTGTCGCTGTTTTTTTCTTTTTCTTTTTGATGATTATTATTACTTGAAATTATAACTTACACAAAAATGCAGGTTAGCGCAGGGTCAATGTGGCTGCTCGCTCCGTACTGGAAATATGATTTTTAGTGCGTTCTAACATTTTTGTTTTGCACATGAGCAAAATCAGTCTAACATATACATATATATATATATTTATAGTGTGTTGGGGTTATTGATTGAAGTTTCAATTCAAGTGCAGTTCCTTTACAATCACAAAATGAATTATTTTTCTTATTTCAGAATGAATTGATAATATTATTATTATTTGACAATGAATATTCAATTGAATGCCTATAATCGAATAAAAAACAACAACTCACAATTCCCGTGTCATCGGCATTTCATCTTCTTTCAGACATCATCACTGCCAAATGAATGAAGGCCACTTGCCTGGTCACTAGTTTTATCTGTAGAGACTGAGTGGCATCCAGGACTTGCTGCATTTTCAGTTCTGTGTGCCGTAACCCTGTGACATTAATCCATAATGTCATATGATTTTAGTCATACAGCATTACTGTATTGGTAACTTCCTCAAACGACAGCAATACAAATTTAAAAAGGGAAAAAATATTGCCCCAAATTACTCACTTTCTCCCAACATTTCCAAAATATTTCCAAATAAATAGCCTTTTATATGTCCAAAGGTTTGTGGACACCTGACCATAAGATTTGCATCTGCTTCTTTTTGAACATCCTGTTTAGTCCCCATTTCCTGTTCTTACAACCTCCACTATTCTAGGAAGATGTTCTAGATGTTCTAGTGTCCTTGTGGAGGTTTGTGCTGAATGAGCACAAACCTCCACAAGGACACTAGAACATCTAGAACATCTTCCTAGAATAGTTCAGGTGAAGTTCAGGTGAGGAGGCCTGGGGTACAGTCAGCAGTCACATTCATTCAATATGTTCAATAGCAGTAAGAGTCTAAGCTTCATAGCTGGAGATCTTTCACTCCTGGTTTTGTGCACAGGTGTAATGCTGGAACAAGTTGGGGTCTCCTTGCTCAATTAAAGGGAAAATTATTACAGCATTCTAAGACATTTTGTACATTTGTGTGCCTTCCATTTTGTGGTGTTTGGAGCTCTACTGCAGGAGGTCTTCCACCCCAAAACATGTAAACCATATCCTCATGGAGCTTGTGTACAAGGGCAATGTCATGCTGGAACAGGTTTGGGTCCATTTAGTTCAAGTGAAGGGAAAATTTCATGAAGAATTTCAGGAAGAACCATATATGACAAGTCAGGTGTCCCAATACTTTGGTCCATAAAGTGTCTAATGAGTGATGACCGAAAACAAAAGACGTTTGTCTTAAACAGTTAAGTTACGTTATCTTTATCACAATGAGTCACAGCAGTAAAGGTTAAATAAAAACACTCCTCAGGTTTTACTGACTTGTTCAACAGGTTTGGGGTTCACAGCATAATGTCGAAACTGGAAAAAAAAAGATGACCATCCAACCAACGTCAAAATTTCAATTACATATTTAAACCTCCAATGTCATTTAAAACCTGCTAAACACATACACTATAACCACAAAAGTATGTGCATGCCTGAGGATCACACCCTTCTACAAACTGCCTCACTCAGTTGGAAGAACACAGTGGTATCAAGCGTCTCTTTATTTGAATTCCTTTTTCATTTCATTACACACAAAATAAAAAAATAAAAAAATAAATAAAACGTACAAAAAACCTGAAAACTGAGTAAACCCTAGTTTTTTTTTTCAGGGCCTGATCTTACTACTTCACACTCCAAAAATCCAAAAGACTTTCCAGAAGATTGGAAATTAAAGTTAAAAAAAAGTTCAACAAGCATCTACACATGTGATAGTCAACTTTTAAATCTATAATTATGCAGTATGTTGAACTACTGGCTTTAATGTTGATTTTTACCTTTTCCAGAAGCACTTCAGTTTGACCAATTTCTGGTATAATATTGATTCACTAGGGGGATAAAAAGGGGTAAAGGTTGCTTTTTATTTGTCACATGTACCTTACAGGTCAGTTTTTGCATATCCCAGCGATGCAGTGTCAGCCATGATACAACACCCCTTCAGCATAAAGGGTTAAGGACCATGCTCAAGGGCCCAACAGTGGCAGCTTAGCATTGCTGGTGCTTGAACCCCTGACCTCATGCTCAGTAACCCAGAGTCTTAACCACCGAACCACCACAGCCCTAATTAACATATTAATATTAACTGTAACATTTAGAAGATGGTAGTTTAGTAGTTAAAACATTAGACTTTGTATCCAAAGATCGTGAGTTCAAATCCCAGCCACGCCAAGCTGACACTTCTGGGGCCCTGAGAAAGGCCCTTGACCCCGTAGCTGCTCGGTTGTATAAATAAGATAAATGTAAGTCGCTGTGGATGAGGACGTCCACCAAATGTTGTAAATGTTATTAATAATTAACATAACTGTAAAGTTGGTACAAATGGTGTTTGACTTCGATTTGCTTCGGTCTTGCATCATTTCTACTTCCTCACAGGAAAATAATTAAAGGAAACAGTACGAGGAATTGAGGAGACAAATTCGAAAGGGAAGCATTTGCCTTTATTCGCTTGCCACTAAAAGCATGTTCAGGGAAAATAAAAAGTTGTGGACTGAATACTTGACAGAAATACTGCTGATTGTCCAATCATACAACACAAACAAACAAAATAGAAACAAAGAATCCAAGAAATTCTGATGGTTGCCACTACAGTTGAAATCAACACCTTACTGGTGTCCAGTTGTTACACCAACCAACATCCAAAATTAGATCTACAAGGTGTCAATTATGGTATTTGAATATTTTATTGCTGTATGTGGTTCCTCCCACAAACTGTTAACACAATCTTACAAAATGTCTTTGGATGCAGTAATTTTTTCTTAATAATAATAATAGTATAGTATAATTATATATATATATATATATATATATATATATATATATATATATATATATATATATATATATATTTATATATAAGATTAATTAGTAAGATATTAGATACTGTATAAAAATGCGTCTAATATTTTTTTTTGTTATAAAATAAATAAGATTGTGATGCTATGATTAAACTTCATAAATAAAAATAGAGTGCCCCCTGCTGGCCAGCTTGTTGTTTTGTAAAAGAAAAGTAATGCAGCCACACTGCAAAATCTTATTCTGAGAGGTAATTAATTAATTAATTAATTAATTAATTAATTGCCACTCAGAATATTAACTCTTCTGTCTGATTCCGGTCAGAATATAAAGTAGTCGGTCTGATTCCAGTCAGACTATAACCTCTTCTGGTCTGATTCTTGTCAGAATATGACCATTTCCAGTCTAAATATGTTAGAATATAAACTCTTTCCGGTTGATTTCAGTCAAAATATGACATTTTGCCCTTTTCTGGTCTGATTCCTCTCAGAATAAGATTTTGCAGTGTGGCTGCATTACTTTTCTTTTACAAAACAACAAGCTGGCCAGCAGGGGGCACTCTATTTTTATTTATGAAGTTTAATCATAGCATCACAATCTTATTTATTTTATAACAAAAAAAAATATTAGACGCATTTTTATACAGTATCTAATATCTTACTAATTAATCTTATATATATATATATATATATATATATATATATATATATATATAAGATTACAACAAAATGGGGACTCAATGTGGATTGGGATGTCTGAAAAGCACATTGTATATGCATATAATCAGGTGTCCACAAACTTTTGTCCATATATATATATATATATATATATATATATATATATATATATATATATATATATATATATATATATATATATATAAGATTAATGCGTCTAATATTTTTTTGTTATAAAATAAATAAGATTGTGATGCTATGATTAAACTTCATAAATAAAAATAGAGTGCCCCCTGCTGGCCAGCTTGTTGTTTTGTAAAAGAAAAGAAATGCAGCCACACTGCAAAATCTTATTCTGAGAGGAATCAGACCAGAAAAGGGCAAAATGTCATATTTTGACTGAAATCAACCGGAAAGAGTTTATATTCTAACATATTTAGACTGGAAATGGTCATATTCTGACAAGAATCAGACCAGAAGAGGTTATAGTCTGACTGGAATCAGACCGACTACTTTATATTCTGACCGGAATCAGACAGAAGAGTTAATATTCTGAGTGGCAATTAAGTGGTAAGAAGATATATTCAGACCATAATCAGACTGTAAAAGTTTATATTCTAATCGGAATCAAACCAGAAGAGAGAAGAGTTCATATTCTGGCTGAAATCAGACCAGAAAAGTAATTATTCAAAATGGTATAAGACCAGAAGAGTTACTATTCTGATTCAAATTAGACAGAAAGAGGCTACATTCTGACCTGAATAAGACCAGAAGAGAAAATAATTCATTTTCTGTTCATGGTATGGAGCTCTGCGAGCCCTCAGGGACAACCCTTCACCCAGTCCTGAGGAGCTATTAGATTTAGTGACCCATGCCGAGCCATGCTTCAGATAGGTACAAATAAAAAAGAGGGAAAAAAATAATAATTATTGGCCAGCCAGTCAGCAGTCAGCAGAAGCAACCTGCCTCACTGCCTCCATGCCAGGGTCTGCTCCTGCTTGTTTTTGGACCTTCACCGAGGTGTCCAGGTCTTGGGTGAAGGCTTATTCGGCCCGCCCCTTAAAAAAGTGTGTTTATCGGACCAGGTTGCAGAGATGCCGGTCCATAGGCACTCTTGTGTATACTGAAAGGCACCTGGTTTCCCCCACTTCGCCCTTGTGGGGCTGTGCCTTCGGCTCTAGGTATAACAGAGGTCAGTCTCGAGAGACTTATAAGAGAGGATCTAGCAACCTGGAGGTTCTGCTGTAGATGTGTCTCGGTGGGTCCTCGCACTGTAGACAAAGGTTAGTCGATTCAGTTTGGGTCTCAACTGCCCTGACTCAATGGGGTGTGCCCCACCCTGGTGGGGCCCGAGCAGGCTCTGGTTATGGAACAAGAATTAGATACTCTTTTAAGAAAGGAGGCGGAGGTAATCCCTCCATTAGACAGAGAGCCCCGGTTCCACAGCCAGTACTTCATAGTTCCCAAAAAGGACTGAGGGTTGTGTCCTATACTGGACCTGCGTCAGCTGAACCGCTCACTTTGAGACTCAGGTACAAGGTCACGCGGCGAGTCCGTTTCTGTCACAGGCCATGTGTAACACTTACAACAGATGCGCCCCTTGTGGGCTGGGGAGCGGTCATTAACTCGGTCACAAGGTCTCTGGGGAAGGCCCTATCACACATGGCATATCAACTCCCTAAAGATGCTGGCCATACTTCAAGCATTGAAGCATTTCCTTCCAGCCATGGCCCGGGGAATGGGTGGTGGTGAAGCAAATTTTGCAGGAGATTTTACAGAGCTCAGGTGGACCTGCTACTCGAGAGACATCGCACTGTCCCTTCTGTTTCTCTATCGGACTGATGTGAGTCAAAGCATGGACAACTCAAAAGTGCTCCCAAAGCGCTCAGCGTCTCATTCCCTCAGGGAACCAAGGTTACATACATAACATAGAGACGTTTTTCATTACGTTTTTAGTATTCACCGAAATAGCTACTTTCAATTGGCAAGTGTTTGCATAGTGCACATCAGTGTATACCACAGAGTAGGTGATGTAGGTGTCATAATTCAAAAGGCCATAAAGCGGAAGAAGAAATTCTGAGTCAATTGTGGTCAGTTTACTTCAGGCTAAAAATCATACTCACCTTATAGACATTCATCAATATGATGATGATATTCAACAATAGTGGTGTAAAGTATTTCAGTGAATATATTATTTTACTGCATTTAAGCATTTTTTGGTGACTTTTATTTTTACTTTTTTTTTATTTTAGTATCAAAGACATAGGCAACTCTTTACTCTCTATTAAACTACATTTATGATTCAATATATGTTCTTTTTACTCCACAATATTTTAATTGTCAATTACCATTACCAATTACTTCACATCTTTTACATTGCAGGACAGCTTTATTTGCCATGGCTAATTTATTCTGCAGGAAAGGCGATATTTCCAACACTAATTTATTTTTTACTCGAATTAGCAAAAATATCAAACCTCTCCTTTATCTCCAAAATTTTAGAAAAGGTTGTAGCACAGCAGTTCTGCTCACATCTACTTAGGAATAACATTTTTGAAATGTATCAGTCAGGAATTAGGCCTCATCATAGCACAGAGACGGCGCTAGTTAAGGTGGTAAATGACCTGTTATTGGCCTCTGTTCAGGGTTTTGTCTCCTTACTTGTTTTGCTCGACCTTAGTGCAGCTTTTGACACCATTGATTATAATATCCTGCTCGCTAGACTTGAGAACATTGTTGGAATAAAGGAAACAGCTCTCTCCTGGCTTAAGTCTTATTTGACTGAACACTATCAGTTTATTGAAGTAAATGGTGAGTTTTCCACACTCTCTGAGGTAAAGTTTGGTGTCCTGCAAGGATCTGTCGCAGGCCCACTGCTTTTCTCTTTATTCACCATCTTTGGGAAATTATCCAAAAACAAGTTTTTTGCTTTCATTGCTATGCTGATAATACACACCTTTATATTTCAACAAAGTAGTCAAAAGATGCAAAAAAACTAGTTCATTCTTTTGTTACATCTAGATTAGACAACTGTAACGCTTTACTGTCTGGGTGTTCAAGTAAGTGCATAAATAAGCTTTAGTTAGTTCAGAATGCAACAGCAAGGGTCCTTAGTAGATCTAGAAAATATGACCTCATCACCCCTGTTTTAATCAGTCTACACTGCTCCCAATGAAATCTCACATTGATTATAAAATACTGCTACTGACGTACAGGGAGTGCAGAATTATTAGGCAAGTTGTATTTTTGAGGATTAATTTTATTTGAGGATTTAATTTGAACAACAACCATGTTCTCAATGAACACAAAAAACTCATTAATATCAAAGCTGAATATTTTTGGAAGTAGTTTTTAGTTTTAGCTATTTTAGGGGGATATCTGTGTGTGCAGGTGACTATTACTGTGCATAATTATTAGGCAACTTAACAAAAAACAAATTCATACCCATTTCAATTATTTATTTTTACCAGTGAAACCAATATAACATCTCAACATTCACAAATATACATTTCTGACATTCAAAACCAAACAAAAACAAATCAGTGACCAATATAGCCACCTTTCTTTGCAAGGACACTCAAAAGCCTGCCATCCATGGATTCTGTCAGTGTTTTGATCTGTTCACCATCAACATTGCGTGCAGCAGCAACCACAGCCTCCCAGACACTGTTCAGAGAGGTGTACTGTTTTCCCTCCTTGTAAATCGCACATTTGATGATGGACCACAGGTTCTCAATGGGGTTCAGATCAGGTGAACAAGGAGGCCATATCATTAGATTTTCTTCTTTTATACCCTTTCTTGCCAGCCACGCTGTGGAGTACTTGGGCGTGTGTGATGGAGCATTGTCCTGCATGAAAATCATGTTTTCTTGAAGGATGCAGACTTCTTCCTGTACCACTGCTTGAAGAAGGTGTCTTCCAGAAACTGGCAGTAGGACTGGGAGTTCAGCTTGACTCCATCCTCAACCCGAAAAGGCCCCACAAGCTCATCTTTGATGATACCAGCCCAAACCAGTACTCCACCTCCACCTTGCTGGCGTCTGAGTCGGACTGGAGCTCTCTGCCCTTTACCAATCCAGCCACGGGCCCATCCATCTGGCCCATCAAGACTCACTCTCATTTCATCAGTCCATAAAACCTTAGAAAAATCAGTCTTGAGATATTTCTTGGCCCAGTCTTGACGTTTCAGCTTGTGTGTCTTGTTCAGTGGTGGTCGACTTTCTGCCTTTCTTACCTTGGCCATGTCTCTGAGTATTGCACACCTTGTGCTTTTGGGCACTCAGTGATGTTGCAGCTCTGAAATATGGCCAAACTGGTGGCAAGTGGCATCTTGGCAGCTGCACGCTTGACTTTTCTCAGTTCACGGGCAGTTATTTTGCGCCTTGGTTTTCCACACGCTTCTTGCGACCCTGTCGACTATTTTGAATGAAACGCTTGATTGTTCGATGATCACGCTTCAGAAGCTTGGCTATTTTAAGACTGCTGCATCCCTCTGCAATATATCTCACTATTTTTGACTTTTCTGAGCCTGTCAAGTCCTTCTTTTGACCCATTTTGCCAAAGGAAAGGAAGTTGCCTAATAATTATGCACACCTGATATAGGGTGTTGATGTCATTAGACCACACCCTTCTCATTACAGAGATGCACATCACCTAATATGCTTAATTGGTAGTAGGCTTTCCAGCCTATACAGCTTGGAGTAAGACAACATGCATAATGAGGATGATGTGGTCAAAATACTCATTTGCCTAATAATTCTGCACTCCTCCCAATGAAATCTCACATTGATTATAAAATACTGCTACTGACGTATAAAGCACTTAACGGTCTCGCAACGCAGTATCTGAGTGAACTTCTGTACCAATATGATCCTTCTACTTAGATCAAAAGGTGCAGGCTGTTTGTTGGTACCTCAAATAATGAAGACTACAGCAGGTGGTCTAGTGGTTAAGATGCAGCGCTCTCACCGCTGCGACCCGGGTTTGATTCCCGGTCAGGGAACCATCCCCAGCCACTCTCAGTGCCGGTCCCAAGCCCGGATAAATTGGGGAGGGTTGCGTTAGGAAGGGCATCCAGCGTAAAACATGTGCCAAATCAAACGTGCGGAGGATTCCTGTGGCGCCCCCTAACGGGAGAAGCCGAAAGAAAGTTTTACAGCAGGGGGCAGATCTTTCTCTTATAAAGCCCCACAATTATGGAACAGCCTACAAACCAATGTTCGGGACTCAGACACAGTCTCAGTGTTCAAGTCGAGGTTGCAAACATATTTATTTAGTCAAGTCTTTTATCAGTAGATTTTTCTTAGGTAAATGAGCAGATCTGGGGGGATCTGGATATAGAGTGTTTGGTGAACTGGGATATTTGTATGCTGTCGTCCCCTCACTTTCACAGGTTCATTCAGGTTTGTTGACGGTGGTGAGCTTTGGTTGACATTTGCTTCTGATCACCATCACTGTACATCGTTTAACTCTAATGAATAAACATGCTGTGCCACCCAGATGAGGATGGGTTCCCTTTTGAGTCTGGTTCCTTTCAAAGTTTCTTCCTTATGCCATCTCATGGAGTTTTTCCTTGCCACAGTCACCACTGGCTCACTCATCAGGGACAAACTTAAAAATTAATGTTCTTTATATCACCATATTATCTGTGTAAAGCTGCTTTTTGACAGTGTTCATTGTTAAAAGCACTGTACAAATAAAAATGAATTAAAGTGAATTAAAATTCTGAAAGGATTAAGACGGAAAAACAAACTAACAATTAACAAATGAAGAATTAACAAGTAACGATTAGCTAGCAAATAAAAAAAGCAAGAAAAAAGAACAAAAAAAATTTATTTTGGTTGAATTAAAGATAATGGAGAAAATGTATGTGTGCACATGTGTGTGTGTGTGTGTGTGTGTGTGTGTGTGTGTGTGTTCACAAAGAGACTTCTTGACACAATGTGGTTTTTACCACAAGCTGCTCTGCTTGCTGAGTGTTAAAATGATTTTTAACATATTGGCACCATAACATACATGTAACTTAATCTTTTACTTGTCTCATATTGTATGAGCTATATACAATAACCGGTGGCTTTCCACAAGCTTTTCATTAATCAGAAGCGTTTTATTATTACATTTTTTAGGTGCACCAAACTGGCTACTCTTACAGTTTTTCTCAGTTGCTTTGGAGCATTTTTTAATCATTCTTAAGATTTGCTAATCAGCGTATTCTCAAAACAATGTGTACAAACAGCACAATACATTGGATTTCTTGCAAAAGCCTGTTCTTTTGCTGAAAATCCTTAGTTCTTTTCTCAAAAGTAAGTATTTGTGTCAATGAACATATCATTGCCATTAAAGTAACAAGTCCTTTTATCATTGTTTTAACGAACAAGATAGTCAAAATGTTTAGTAATTTTTAATACAATGTGGTTTTACCACAAGCTGCTCTGCTTGCTGAGTGTTAAAAACTGTTAACACATTTGCACAATAACATGCATGGAGCTTAATCTTTACTTATCTACATACTGCATGTCTGTGTGTACCACAGAGTAGGTGATGTAGGTGTCACAATTTAAAAGGCAATTAAGCGGAGGAAGAAATTCTGACTTAGCAAGAAAAGCAGGTGGTGTCATAAATCTATTTATATATCTGTCTATCTGTCTATTTGTCTGCCTGTCTGTCTGTCTGTCTGTCTGTTTGTCTGTCTTCAATGTAACGTAAAATATTTTAGGTTTGTAAATCATCTTATTTGAAAAGATATATTGTGTACTGCTTATTTACACAATGTTTTTTTAAATAAAGGTAAAACATGCTAAAATAAATGTATCCTTTTTAGTGTGCAAACTTTTCTTTTTAATACAATGTGGTTTTTACCACAAGCTGCTCTGCTTGCTGAGTGTTAAAAAAACTGTTAACACATTTGCACAATAACATGCATGGAGCTTAATCTTTTACTTATCTACATACTGCATGTCTGTGTGTACCACAGAGTAGGTGATGTAGGTGTCACAATTTAAAAGGCAATTAAGCGGAGGAAGAAATTCTGACTTAGCAAGAAAAGCAGGTGGTGTCATAAATCTATTTATATATCTGTCTATCTGTCTATTTGTCTGCCTGTCTGTCTGTCTGTCTGTCTGTCTGTCTGTCTGTCTGTCTGTCTGTTTGTCTGTCTTCAATGTAACGTAAAATATTTTAGGTTTGTAAATCATCTTATTTGAAAAGATATATTGTGTACTGCTTATTTACACAATGTTTTTTTTTTTAAATAAAGGTAAAACATGCTAAAATAAATGTATCCTTTTTTTAGTGTGCAAACTTTTCTTTTTTAATACAATGTGGTTTTCAATATGAGCTGTTCTGCTTGCTGAGTGTTAAAATGATTTTTAACATATTGGCACCATAACATACATGTAACTTAATCTTTTACTTGTCTCATATTGTATGAGCTATATACAATAACCGGTGGCTTTCCACAAGCTTTTCATTAATCAGAAGCGTTTTATTATTACATTTTTTTAGGTGCACCAAACTGGCTACTCTTACAGTTTTTCTCAGTTGCTTTGGAGCATTTTTTTAATCATTCTTAAGATTTGCTAATCAGCGTATTCTCAAAACAATGTGTACAAACAGCACAATACATTGGATTTCTTGCAAAAGCCTGTTCTTTTTGCTGAAAATCCTTAGTTCTTTTCTCAAAAGTAAGTATTTGTGTCGATGAACATATCATTGCCATTAAAGTAACAAGTCCTTTTATCATTGTTTTAACGAACAAGATAGTCAAAATGTTTAGTAATTTTTTTAATACGACAATGCTTTATTTGAATATTTCCTGATGTAAACTATGTAAACTACTATTACGAGTATTGAAAATGCACAAGGCTGAATTTCTTCTTAGTGGCATCTTCAACAGCACAAATTTACACATTACTGTATGTTGGATATTGATTGTAAGAGACCAGACAGAATTTACACTTTTTATTCTTCTTTACTAGTGAACTGACAAAAAAAAATTACAATATAATGTCATTGTGATAGAAAATAAAAAGACACAAATTAAAATTCCGAAAGGTAAACATAGGAAACACTTCTTAGGCAGAACTGCACATGCTGCATTATACAGTGCAATCAGTCTCTACCCCCTGACGGTCTGTCAGGCCACAGATTTTCATCCACATCACAACAGATATCATCCCTTGTAATACAGCGTGGAAAAGATCTTCTGGAATGTCTTATCCAGCCTCTGCAGACTTCTGCTGTGATGTCCCCAAATGCTGCATCCATGGCAGCCAGCAGAGTCATCTGAGTATATTAGAACTCCTTAATTAGGTTGAGGAATGGGAAATTGGGTGAGAGAAATTACATCAGCATCCTGTTATGGGTCAGAAACCATTGCCTGATGGTGTTTAAGTGATGGAAAATCACATTATCCCAAATTATCACATACTTTGGTAAATCATCTCGAAATGGACCTCTCTCGTCATCAGGGATGAGAGTCCTGTAGAGGGTCTGTAAGAAGGTGAGGAGATGCTGTTTGTGACTGACTGACAACATGGTCCACAATAGTGTCTCTAATTTCATCTGAAATGTGTCTGGCCTCTTCTTCCTCTTCCTCTATTTTGCCTCCTTACCCTTCGAGCATGCATCCTTATTCTTTTTCCTGGCTCTCGACCATGTTTGTTCCCTTGTTGTTCATTGATTTTCAACAAATGTAAATCTGTGTTTAGCTCTTTCTATATATATTTGCCAATTACAGGTTCACGAGATTCAGCCTGGACCTATTTTAGAGCACTAGTTGATTATTGGTTGATCTGAAGGTGTACATCCCCTTCATTAGTGACATTCAAGGTTCATCTGCACAATTCATCAATTAAAGAAACAAAAAAAGTTTAATAGAACTGTGAAGAAGAGCGTGACAAATTTTGACAACTGGTTTAAACATTTTGCACTCAATGACTTATGCAATGAACTGATGCCTAAACATTTTGGGGTTAAGACCATTTAGTTGAAACTAATATAATGCAACATGACATAAACAACTGATAATGTAGGAAACAGCAGACACTTGTACACTATCGATTAAATGATGTACCAAAGCATTCGCAATTTGATCAAAGCAACAAGAAATGTTCTTATGATGAGCACAAATGACTAAATGATGTGGAGGTTGAACAAGTAGTTTTGAGAAATTAATTTCTGATCTAAGAAACGCTCCGAAGCAACTGAGAAAACGTCAGTATGCACCACAGAGTAGGTGATGTAGGTGTCACAATTCACAAGGCCATAAAGCGGAGGAAGAAATTCTGACTATGCAAGCAAAGCAGGGGAGTGGTAGCTTATTGGTTAAGGTGTTTCTGATAAGAAGGTCTGGGGTTCAAGCCCCAGTATTGCCAAGCTGCCACTTTTGAGCAAGGCCCTTAACCCTCTGTGCTGTATCATGGCTGACCCTGTGCTCTGACCCCAGCTTCTATACAAACTGGGATGTTCAAAGAAAGAATTTGACTGTGCTATAATGTGTATGTGACAAATAAAGGCTATTCAATTCTTCTTCTGAAAGGTGGTGGTCAGTTTGGTTCAGGCTAAAAATCATACATCTCTCTGTCTGTCCTTTAATGCAATATAAAATAATTCAGGTTTGCAAATCTAATTTGTTTTTTAAACATGTGTTCTGCTTATTTACAATTTTTTTATAAAGGTTTAACATAAAATAAATGAATCATTTTTTTCACTGTGTACAACAGTTTTAGCGCACATACAATCACACCTTAAAACTGTTAACCAACCTCATACCTTGGTCAGAAATTTTAATCCATTTATGGTAATGAGTTAAGACAGGAGTTGTGTATAAATAGTGTCAACTATAACCTGTAGGCAAGAAGACTGGATGAATGTCAGAGGTGATAGTTTGAGCAGGTCCTTGTTATAAACCAACTTGTGTCTTTTTATTACAAATTGAGAAGCTTGAAAGCATCAGAGCTGTGAGTATTATGATCACATCACACCGATTATTTGTTATGTAACTTCTATCGGATTTGGTTTAATCTAATCATCTAATCATCAAGCATTGTTTTTTATACTTATGACATGTTCTTCATTGAATTATTCATGCTGGAATGTTTAATATTTATTGTGCTTTCAATATTCTGTTGTTGATTTTATAATATGCACTGTGTCACTGCACTGGCTGAGATTAGATGTTTCCAAACTTTTTAGATGCTATACATATGCAATAATGCTTTAACCCAGTTTAAACATAATATGTAAATCATCACATTTGTTTTGAGTCATGTGTACTACTATTATTTTCTAGGCTGAATATGCTAAAATAAAAATGTATTTTATAAAAATATTTTTTTTTGCAAAAAAGTTTCTAACAAAATACATTATTGGGTATTGTTTGTAGAATTTTGAGAAAAATAATGAATTTAATCCACTTTTAAATAAGGTTTTAACATAAAAAATGTGCAAAAAGTGAAGTTCCGGATGCACTGTAAATAGTGTATGTAAAAAGAGCATATATTACAGCAGCATGACTTCATAGAAGAAGGGTCTGGGTGCTGAACCTTTCCTGCCTGCAGTCTAGACATTTCAACATTAAAAACATTTAGTGCATCATGAAATAAAGAATACAACAAAGGACACCCAGAACTCTTAAGCAGCTAGAATCCTGTATCAGACACATATGGGTCAAAATTCCTCTCCCAAAACTTCAGCAACTGGTCCTGTCACTTACTATATGTATATAGACAGAAGACATAATGCTACACAGTGGTGCTACACATTATAAATCCCTGTCCCAACTTTTTTGATTATATGATAATAATTAAAAAATATATATGGTCTTAATTAAAGCCAATCTAAAGGAATTCATAACTGTGATGGAACAATGCCACTTTATTATATAAATATGAATTAATTAATTTGGTTTAAACTAGTCTTAATTATGGGCAAAATGAAATATGGGTATCAGCATACCTTTTTCTCTAATAATAACTGATAACAGTATAAAATACATAAAGAATAAAAATAAAAATAAAAATAAATAAAGAAAATAAAGAAAACTGACAGAACAACATGGGGAAGAATGGGGACATCTAGTGGACACAACACAGGACCGAAACACAAAATAAAGATACATGTCATGTATCAGGATTACTGTGGTTGTTACCAGTATCCGTCTTTAGAGGGTGCTGTAACAGATGAAAAAAAAGGTTATGTTGTAGGTAAAAAAAGGAAGTAAATGATGATTGGAAAATGCACAGGTGTGTGTGTGTGTGTGTGTGTGTGTGTGTGTGTGTGTGTGTGTGTGTGTGTGTGTGTGTGTGGTTATTTTAATATAGGCAGAGATGTTACATTACATGTGGAATTTGCTTATTGTTTCAGATTAACAATGAAAAGAGCTGTGAAGTTCTCCAGCATCGGCAACAACACTGTCTCTGCACTCCTCATTATTTTAATTGTCTGCTACATGGTGGTGAGTTTCTATAGTATGGCAAGTTGTGCATTGAACAGGCTATTTTCAATCACTAGTTTTGTAAAACTATTTTTTTCCTCATTTGTTTAATAGAAATCATCCTGGACTTTAGATTCTGGCTTTACACTGGACATGGCACCAAATTCTGTTGATGATCAATTCATAGGCTGTGAGAATGACACGAACAACAAGATTATAAATGAGATTCTAACTACAGAGTTAAATTTAGATGCAGATTTTAGGAAAGCTTGGATCAAAAACAATAAAATTGAGAATTATGATGAAAGGATAATAAAAGTCTACACAGATGGAAAAGGGTCTTTTGAAAAACTCAATAATGCTGTGAGCTCAGGCAGACTGAGATATAAAGATGGTTTTAACTATAAAGCCTACCATTTCTTCCTAACACACGCCATACAAAAACATCAAGTAAAGGAATGCACTGATGTTTTCCGTAGGACCAAAATCAATTTTAATCCAGCTGTTCCTGGTCAGGAAATCAGATTTGGAAGGTTTGCATCAGCTTCATTTAAAGATGACTTGACTAATTTTGGTAGAATATCCTGTTTTAAGATTAGGACATGCTTTGGTGCAGACATATCCACAAGGTCTAAGTTCATTAATGAGAAAGAGGTGCTAATCCCACCTTATGAAAAATTCAAAATCACAGATATTATGGAAAATAAGATGGACTGTAAGATTGTTTACACTCTAAAGAGTGCTGGCACATGTAGTAATATGAACTGTGAGCTGGTAAAAAATACAATGTAAGTAAAACACAGATTGTTTGAAATGCTCCTTATACATTAGAAAATCTCCTGATTGTTTTATCATTATTACTATAATTATATTAAATATTATTATATATAATCAGTGCTTGGTGAGGTGACTGTCTAAAATGTCTATTACATTTCTACAAAGTTTCATGTTATTTTAATTAACTTTTTTAAAATGCATTTGTCTGTCAATTTCTGCTGTCAACTTCAAAATACTCTTATATTACTATATGTTATATTACTCTTATACTCATCCTTATTTTATTGTCACAGTCGATCTAATTCACTGTAAATTTCCAAATGTACTTTAATCCTATGACTACTGGTCATTTGGCAGGTAGCAGTTATTAACCTGAGCTAGTTTGGATGCAGCATGCGGTCATTTACACCAACTTATGTAACAGTTGTCAATCTCTGTATTTTAACTTGAACATTTCTCATCAGACACTTTGTTCAACAAACATGGCTGCCTCGACCCCAACTCTATTATGATAATGCTGTAAATAAAAATGTGAAAAGAAAGAAGATAACAATGTCTGGGATATTCTGTAAAAGTATATTCTTTTTGTGTTTTATTCCGATTTTTTAAATTGTTTTTCCGGTATCGATGTTGCATTGTACTTTGCCCAGGCCATTTAGCTGATTTAATTTGAGATTCCGACATGTGAAATGAAAATCCTGTCTGCAGTGGGACATTTCTGCCTTATTTACTGTATTTGTTATTATTCTGGTTTAATGATCCAAACTGTTTTTATACATTTTCTTCTGTATCTTTGTGTGATATTCTGTACATCAAAATCTTTTACGAATGTTTATCCAAATTGCCTTTCATTTTAACTTTAGTTAAAGTACTTAAGTAGTTTTGATCGCTTTATTAGAAAGCTGTTTCTGTGTGCTGTGTGTGAAAGAAAATAATAGTTGTTTTACCCACTTGTTCTTCTTTTTTTATAGTCTACATTAACAAGTATTAATTTATATTTCTTGTGGCATAATACCACTTATTATTGTTTATTCTATAAATTCTATAATTATATTTTAATATTTTAATATATTTAATATAATAATTGAATATGATATCAACTATTCTAATAATAAATACATTCTTTGACTTTTAATTGTTTTTATTTAATTAATTTATTTAAATTGTAGATACATTTAAAATAATTTATATTTCTGATGGCACAATACACCATTTTTAATTGAAAAAAGAACTACAAGAAGCGCATTGCATACACAAAGAAAAAAAATCACAGAAAGGATCTCATAATTATGACTTACTATCTCATAATTATCGCTTACTATCTCATAATTATGACTTAGTATTTCATATGCTCCCCTGCCACAGACTGCCCCAACTTATTCTTTGTTTGGAAGCACCTCATTGCATAACCATGGAGCTGTAGCAGATATCATATAATTTTGCTTAATGACTGTATATTAGTTTAATTAGCTAGTTTAATTAGCCCCTCCTGCTAATTAATTTAGTTATGGTAAGTCTTGCTTCAGTTAATAGATATGGGCATTAACTATCATTATTATTATTATTATTATTATTATTATTATTATTATTATTATTATTATGTGTTACATTGACTACTAATATGTGTTACATATTTTGACTGTCCACTTGATAAAATGAACTTTTATCAAGTGAACAGTGGACAGTCAGAACATCTGTCCACTGCTCACTTACTAAGAGCCGTATTCTTCTATCTCTGGTCATTACACTGTTTAATACCACAAATAACAAATCAGAAACATAAAAAATTATTTAAAGAAAACAAGATGTGCAACACTGCTTCTTAGCAAACAACCTAACAAGGAAAAAAACCCACACCTTATCACACCTTGTGTTCCCACAGGGAACTAGGGTTACATACGTAACCTAGAGACATTCCCTTTCAGGAACTTGAGCTGCGTCACAACATACATACACAAGACTCCTAACACACGGAGCTGAGGTAGGAACCCGGGATCTTCACACATTTATGGCACGTAGGCATCGCCGCATGACCATGATTGTACCAAGGGGTTGCCCTTCAATGAGAACCCATGGGTCTTGAGCCACCACTTAAGGGGTCTCATGTACAGAAGGCCAGGTGCAATAACGCTGGATGCAACTGCCTCGAGCCCTAGCAGTTTCTAGAACTGCTTGACAGTGAGAGGCTGTCCTTCTCTGACCTTTCTGACAGCTGTAAGGATAACAACAGCGTGGGCAGTGGAAAGCTGCCTGCGCATAGTGGTCGAATAAGTTCCATGCTCAGGGCCGCAGCCTTATGTTCCCAGGAATACACACACACACACACACACACACACACACACACACACACACACACACACACACATCCTCTTGCTCCTCCTTAAATGCTCCCTATGATCACTGCAAGAGAGAGAACACACATTAGTAATACTCCCCTTCTGGTGTGTCATTCCCATGTCTACCTGCTCCCGGCCTCGCCCTCCATTCACAAACCGTTGCTCGGCTACCCCGAGCAAATGAAGAAAGCACACTCTTCCCGGCATTCAGCCAAAACCCCAAAGCCTTCAGGTGAGGGAGAACGACATCTCAATGCCGGACCACTAGCTGCTCTGATTGAGCTAATACCAACCAGTTGTTGATATAGTTGAGGATGCGGCAGCCTTGAAGTCTCAGGGAGACCAGAGCCGCATCGACATACTTTGTGAAGGTGCAGGTTAAGAGGGCAAAGCCAAACGGAAGAACCTAAAACTGGTAAGCTTCAGCCCCAAAAGCGAACCTCAGGAACTTTCTGTGAGAAGGAAGAATGGGTACATGGAAGTATGCATCCTTTAGATCTACCGTGACAAACCAGTCCTCAGATCTGATCTGAGACACGACCTGATTGAGAGTCAGCATCCTGAACCTGAGTCTCAAGAGTTAGCAGTTCAGCTGAGGTAGATCCAGAATAAGAATCAGAACCCACCATCCTATTTGGGAACTATGAAGCACCGGCTGTAGATCCCAGACTCTCGCTCTGATGGAGGGACCATGCTGATGGCCACCTTCATTAGGAGAGTGCTTACTTACTCACTACACAGGGCTTCAGACACAAACGCTGTGCTGGATCCCCTCACAGGGGGAGAGCGTGTCGTGACGCTTTGTTTCTGCACCTCCCGATGGTTGTGATTTTGGCTGCGCCTGGCAAACAGCCACCCTTCTAGAATAGGGTGCAACACACCGTCCTATTTGAAAACTATGAAATACCGGCTGTAGAACCCAGACTTTCGCTCTGATGGAGGGAACACATCCATAAACCTATCAAAAAACTCTCTTCACCTCCACTACACTCTTACTAAACTCTTCCTTCAGGATCACCCCCACACCATTTCTCTTTCCATCCACACCATGATAGAACTGTGAAGTTTAACCCCACTCCCCCCCCCCATGTTACTGGTCTTACTCCCTTTCTACTTGGTCTCCTGAACACACATGTTTACATTTCACCTCTTCATCATATCAGCTACCTCTCCCCCTTTACCAGTCATAGTAACAACATTTAAAGTACCAACCCTAACCTCCACTCGTTTATACTTCTCCTTTCCCTGCTGTCCCTGTAGAAGTCTTCCTCCTCTCCTTCTCCTCCTTCGGCCAACAGTAGCCCAATTTCCACCGGTACCCTGTTGGCTAACAATACATGTGGCGGTCAATAGTAACCTGGCCCTTGACCGATCTGATTTGTGATTCCGCATATGTTTTAGGCTGGATGCCCTTCCTAACGCAACCCTCCCCATTTATCCAGGCTTTAGACTGGCAGAGTGCACTAGAGTGCACTAGCTTGTGTAACCCTAATGGTGGGGTTATTACAATGCTATGATTCAGCTTGATAAATAAAAATAGAGGGCCCCTGCTGGCAAGCTTGTTGGTTTGTAAAAGAAAATTAATGAAGCTACACTGCAAAATCTTATTCTGAGAGGAATCAGACCAGAAGAGGGCAGATGCCATATTCTAACTGTATTCAGATTGGAAAAGGTCATTTTCTGACAGGAATCAGCCGGGAAGAGGTTAAATTCTGACTGGAATCAGACAGAAGAGTTAATATTCTGAGTGGAATTAAACTGGAAAAGTTAATATTCTGACTGGTTTTAAGTGGTAAGACGATATATTCGGACCATAATCAGACCGTGAAAGGTTATATTCGGACTGGTATCAAAGAAGAAGAGGGAAGAGTTCATATTTTGACAGGAATCAGACGGAAGAAGTCATATTCTGCCTGAAATCAGACCAGAAGAGAAAAGATTTCATATTCTGACTAAAAACAGACCAGAACAGAAAAGAGTTAATATTCGGTCTGGAATCAAACCAGTAGAGATCAAATTCTGAAAGGAATCAGATAGATGAAGACATAATCTGACTTGAAAAATGGACATCTCACACCACAGTTATATTATAATGTCTTTATTGTTTGTGCATGATAAATTGTGTGTGGATCTGCAAACCTATAATTCAAACATGAATGTGCATATAAAGAACACAAGGCAATATAATTATTTGGACAAAAGACTAATCAGTGGAAAAGCAAGTAAACTTACAGTAACTAATATAAATGGGCTGGAAATGTAGACAACTTGAACAATGAAGACAACTTCAAAGCACTTCTGCATTACCTGAGCTGCTACCATATTTCAGTGTTGAAACAATGACTCTTAATTAACAGACATTTATTTTCTTTTTATAGTTTATTGGAACAGATACAAGTCAGGATCGTTAAGTTTCCTCCTGGCCTGCCTCTGGATGGTGTTCTCTTCGATTAGAGGTCACTCTGTGCAGCTGGGGATGGTTTCTCATCAATTCCCTGGGGATTCATAAAATTCCTGAGTAAGAACGGGAGCTTTGAGGATGGATTTGGACTGTAGTTAATTTCAACAGTCTGCTACACAAACTACAGTTTGCTTCTGATCACCATCACTGCACACCTCAACATTGTTTATCTGTAATAAATTGACATTCAGTGCAACCCAGATGAGGATGAGGTTCCCTCTTGAGTCTGGTTCCTCTCAATGTTTCTTCCTTATGCCAACTCAGGGAGATTTCCTTGCCGCAGTTGCCACCGGCTTGCTCATCAGGGACAAACTTACACTTATTCATTTTTTCACCACATTATCTGTGTAAGCTGCTTCAAGACAATGTTCATTGTAAAGAAAAATATAAACTAAAAATTAATTAAATTGAATTGTAATCTGTGTCCACGAAAACATTTGTACATTCATACTACAACAGGAAAAAAGTTGAACCAACTAATAGCAACACATAAATTAAGTTAGGTCTTACAATCCATAATAATTATTTAGATTTACAAAAGTAATAGTAAAAAACCCCAAATATTTAAACTCTAAAACCAAATATTTAAACTAATAAATAAAAAATCCAAGATTAAAAGACCCCAAAATATTTATTTTAGCTGAATAATACATAATCGAGAATATATATGTGTGTGTGCACATGTGTGTTCACAAAGAGACTTTAGAGGTTTTGGCACAATGTGGTTGTCACCACAAACTGCTCTGCTTGCTGAGTGTTAAAATGATTTTTCACACATTTGCAGCATACCATGCATGGAGCTTAATTTTTTACTTGTCTCACTGAGTTAGATACAATAACCTGTGGCTTTCCACAAGTCTATTATTAATTTTTTCATTATATTTTTAGCATGCACTGAACTGGCTACTCACAATTGGCAAGTGTTTGCATACTGCACGTCAGTGTGTACCACAGAGTAGGTGATGTACAGTAGGTTTCACAGTTCACAAGGCCATAAAGCGGAGGAAGAAATTCTGACTGAGCAAGAAAAGCAGGTGGTGGTCAGTTTAGTCCAGGCTAGAAATCATACTCACCTTATAGATATTTATCAGTAAACCTTTGATGATGATGTTCAACAACCGTGGTGTAAAGTATTTTTAATTTGTTACTGTATTTAAGTATTTTTTGGCCACTTTCATTATTAAAGATATAGGCAACATTTACTCTCTATTTAACTACATTCATAATTCAATATATGTTCTTTTTACTCCACTATATTTTAAATGGCAATGACCAATACTAATTACATTTTGCACCACAGCTTTATCTGCTGTGGCTTATTTATTCAGCAGGAAAGCCGATATTGCCAACGCCATTTCATTTGTCCATTGAATACCAACGCTTCTTCTAATTATTGGCATGATACAGTATTTTTATTTGTTAATTGAAAATACATTTTTGAAAAATTTAATTACTGCTTTGTCTATATTTTTAGCATTCCAATTCATCTCAAAGGTGTTCAGTAGTTCTTCCAGTCAAACCAATGTAAAGCATATCTGCATGGAGCTCACTTTGTGCACAGGGGCACTGACATGATGGAACATGTTTGGGTCTAAGTGAAGGGAAAATTTCATGCTACTACATCCAATTGTGTGCCTTTAACTTTATGGTTGGAATCCTCTGTTATGCTAATTCCAGCAAACAGACCACTCGTCGCTTTAATCCGGTTCTAAAACAGTTGAAAATCTGGCCAACAGGAGCCGCCTCTGTTTTTTAGGGCTGTTTTGAATCCAGTGACTGGGACATGTTTAGGTAAACTGCAACCAACTGTGATTCATTCAACTTGGAGGAGTACACATCATCAGTGACCAGCTACATCAACAAGTGTGTTGATGATGTGACCATCTCAAAGACCATCACTACATGCTCCAACCAGGAACCGTTATTTACTGCAAAAGTGCGTGCACTGCAAAAAAAAAAAAAAGCAGGGTGCTGCCTTCAGAGCAGGGGACAAGATGACCCTAAGAACAGCAAGGGCCAAACTGTCCCATGCCATCAGAGAGGTGAAGTGCACACATGGCAAGTGGATCCATGGCCACTTCCCTGACAGCGGCGCATGTGCAAGGGCATCCATGCAATTACAAACTACAAGACAACTTCCCCCGCTTTCGACCATGACGCCTCCCTCCCAGATGCGCTGAACAACTTCTATGCCCAGTTTAAGGTGCAGAACAATATGGCAGTGACAAATCCCTCCTCCCAGTGACCAGGTGCTCTGTCTATCCATGGCTGAAGTGAGAAAAACTCTTAACCCATGGAAGTCTGCTGGAAAAGACAACGTTGACAATGTGCAGAACAGCTAGTTCACTTCACTGACATCTTCAACATCTCCTTGAGCAGCACCGTTGTTCCTATGTGCCTCAAGACAGAAAAAGTCTACAGTCTCCTCCCTCAATGACTATCATCCCGTCTAAATCACATGCATCGTGATGAGGCACATCAAGACCCAGCTTCCACCCACACAGGATGCCATGCAGTTTGCGTATCATCCAAACTGTTTCACAAACAATGCCATCACCATGACCCTCCATTTGGCCCTCATCTACCTGGACAATAAGGATACTTAAGTACAAATGCCGCTCATAGACTTCAGTTCAGCATTCAACACAATCATCCCTCAGAATCTGATTGAGAAGCTGAGCCTACTGGCCATGAACACCTCACTCTGCATCTGGGTCCTGGACTTTCTGACTGGGAGACCTTAGTAAGTCCGGATCGGGACCAGCCTCAACAGCACCACTGGAGATCTGCTGTTCACTCTGCTGACTCATGACTAAATAGCAATTCACAGCTTAAACCACATCGTCAAGTTCACCGATGACACGACCGTAGTGGGTCTCATCAGCAAGAATCATGAATTGCAATAGAGGAGGTGAAACAGTTATCAGCCTGGTGTGGAGCGAACAACCTGTCTCTGAACTTTGACAAAACCAAAGAGATGGCTGTTGACTTCAGGAAAGCAGCCATTTTATACTGATTGTCAATGGATTCTCCGTGGAGATCATCAAGAGCACCAAATTTCTTGGTGTTTATCTGGTGGAGAATTTCTCCTGGTCACTCAATCACCAAGAAAGCCCAGCAGCGCCTCTACCTGCTGAGAAGGCTGAGGAAAGCCCATCTTTCCTCAGCCTTCCTCAGTCTTTACCCATCCTAAACATGTTCGACAGAGTGTCCATTGAGAGCATCCTGAGCAGCTGCATCATTGCCTGTTTTTTAAACTGCATCGTTGCAAGACCCTACAGAGGATAGTGAGGACAGCTGAGAAGAAAATTGAAGTCTTCCTTCCTTCCATCACGGAAATTTACCCCACACTAAACTGAAACTGAAACTCACACCCACACTCACTCAACTGTGTTTTACTGAACTGTACAACCTGATCTCAACACACTCATTACTCATCACAATACATTGCACCACCATTTATTATTTATATTTAACCATATTATACTGTTTATATGCTGTTTTTGCACAACATTGTGTTTATGTTTACAAATACTCTCTTGTTTATAGTCCTCTTTTGCACATTAATGTATAATCAGAGTATACTGCAGGTTTACTGGTGGCAATATTTTGTGTTTTGTGTATTTGTCCCACACTGTCTTGTGTTGTCTGTCTGCACTGTTTTTAGTCTGCACTATTTACACTCGGTTGCACACAATGCACTTTATGTGGTAGTCCTTGCTCTGTGTTCTGTTATGCAGCTTTATGTTGTTTGTTTTAGCTGTAGTGTGTCAGCTATATATGGTAGATATCTATCTATCTATCTATCTATCTATCTATCTATCTATCTATCTATCTATCTATCTATCTATCTATCTGTCTGTCTGTCTGTCTGTCTGTCTGTCTGTCTGTCTGTCTGTCTGTCTGTCTGTCTGTTCTTCAATGTAGTGTAAAAAATTCAGGGTTGTAAATCATCTAATTTGTTATTGATCGTGTGAACTGATAATTTACACTATTTTGTTTTTTTTTAATAAAGGTTGAACATGCTAAAATAAATTCATCCTTTTTCACTGTGTAAACATTTATTTTTAACCACTTAAACACTATTTTGGTTTGATATTGCATTACTCGCTATTCAACATTTCTCACTAACTTATCCAACCCAAGGCTAAAGTAAGTTTGAACAACAGAGAGCAACAGTTTTACTGCACATACAATCACACCTCAAAATCTGTTAACCAACCACATACCGTGGTCTGAAATTAAAATCCATTTATGGTAATGAGTTAAGACAGGAGTTGTGTATAAATTGTGCTGAGGTGACGCTTTTTTTATTAGGCGAGAACTTCAGCTGTTTCAGTAAATAAACAATCTTTTGACAACTATTACTTGTAGGCAAGAAGACTGGATGAATGTCAGAGGTGATAGTTTGAGCAGGTCATTGTTATAAACAAACTTGTGTCTTTTTATTACAAATTGAGAAGCTTGAAAGCATCAGAGCTGTGAGTATTATGATCACATCACACCGATTATTTGTTATGTAACTTCAATCGGATTCAGTTTAATCAAATCATCTATCTAAACTAATAATCTAATCATCATTGTTTTTTATACTTATGACATGTTGTTCATTGAATTATTCATGCTGGGATGTTTAATATTTATTGTGCTTTCAATATTGTTGTGTTGTTTATTTTATAATATGCACTGTGTCATTGCACTGGGTGACAACCAAAAAAGATTGGTGTTTCCAAACTTTTTAGATGCTATATATTTATGCATGCATGCTTTAACCCAGTTTAAACATAATATGTAAATAATCACATTTGTTTTGAATCATGTGTACTACTATTATTTTCTAGGCTGAATATGCTAAAATATAAACTTTCTTTCCTTTTTTCTTTTTTTTTTTATAAATTTGCAAAAATGTCTGTTTGTAGAATTTTGAGGAAAATAATTAATTTAATCCATTTTGGAATAAGGTTGTAACAACAAAATGTGTAGAAATGTGGATGCAGTGAAAATAGTGTATCTTAGAGAGCATATATTGCAGCAGCATGACTTCATAGTAGAAGGGTCTGGGTGCTGAACCTTTCCTGCCTGCAGTCTAGACCTTTCAACATTTAAAAACATTCACTGCATCATGAAATAAAAAATACAGCAAAGGACACCCAGAATTCTTAAGCAGCTAGAATCCTGTATCAGACTCATATGGGTCAAAATTCCTCTCCCAGAGCTTGTCCTGTCATTTCCCATATGTATATACAGTGCCCTCCACAATTATTGGCACCCCTGTTTAAGATGTGGTCGTGGACTTCAAAAAATTCTCCTTTTTTTTTAAAACAACATAGAACCCAAATGCAAAAAAAGAGAAAAATCCAACTTTTTATTTAAGTACATCACTTTGGTGGTAAAAAAATCACACATTTAGAAGAAAAAAAAAACCTTGAAATCATGTGTGCCACAATTATTGGCACCCCTGATGTTAATACTTTGTACAACCTCCTTTTGCCAACAAGACAGCACTTAATCTCCTCCTATAACATTTCACAAGATTGGAGAACACAGAGAGAGGGATTTTTGACCATTCTTCTTTGCACAATCTTTCTAGATCATCCAGTGTCCTGGGCCCTCTCTTATGCACTCTTCTCTTTAGCTCGCCCCACAGGTTTTCGATTGGGTTGAGGTCTGGGGACTGAGATGGCCATTGGAGGACCTTGAGTTTGTGACTGCTGAACCACTTTTGTGTAGATTTTGCCACATGTTTTGGATCATTATCCTGCTGAAAGACCCAATGACGACCCATCTTCAGCTTTCTGGCAGAGGCCATCAGGTTTTTATTTAAAATATCCTGGTACTTCAAAGCGTTCATAATGCCATGCACCCTAACAAGGTTCCCAGGGCCTTTGGAGAAACAGGCCCACAGCATCACAGATCCTCCACCATACTTCACGGTGGGCATGAGGTGCTTTTCGGCATACTCATCTTTTGTTTTTTAACGCCAGACCCACTTAGAGTGTTTGTTGCCAAAAAGCTTAATCTTAGTCTCATCTGACCAAAGCACACGATCCCAGTTGAAGTCCCAGTACCGCTTAGCAAACTCCAGGCGTTTACGTTTGTGAGTGTTAGTGAGAAAAGGCTTTTTCCTTGCATGCCTCCCAAACAGCTTGTTGGCATGTAGAGAGCGTCTGATGGTTGTTTTGGAGACTCTGTGACCCCAAGATGCCACTCTTTGATGCAATTCTGTGACGGTGAGCTTGGGAAATTTTTTGACTTCTCTTACCATCCTCCTCACTGTGCGTTGTGGCAAGATAAACTTGGGACCTCTTCCAGCCTTGTTTGTCACTGTTCCAGTTGTTTTAAACTTCTTAATGATTCCTCTGACTGTAGATACCGGCAAGTTAAGGCGAGTAGCTATTTTCTTGTAGCCATTGCCTGACTTATGAAGGTCGACACACATCTGCCTTACTTGAATGGTGTGTTCTCTTGTCTTTGCCATGTTGACAAATGGGTAAGAGAAATAGGCCTCTGTGTCACGTCATATTTATACCCCAGGGAAACAGGAAATCATGAATTACTAATTAAAAGTCCCTAGATACCCTGACCAACCTTAGCAACTACAGAAAAATATATATAAAAGAAAAAAAAAAACAATTAAATTTTTCAGAGGAATTGTTAGGGGTGCCAATAATTGTGGCACACATGATTTCAAGTTTTTTTTTTTTTCTAAATGTATGATTTTTTTTACCACCAAAGTTATGTACTTAAATAAAAGGTTGGATTTTTTTCTTTTTTTGCATTTGAGTTCTATGTTGTTTTAAAAAAAAGGAGAATTTTTAGAAGTCCACGACCACATCTTAAACAGGGGTGCCAATAATTGTGGAGGGCACTGTAGAGAGAAGACATGATGCTACACAGTGGTGCTACACATTATAAATCCCTGTCCCAACTTTTTTGAGACATGTTGCAGCCATCAAATTCAAAATGACCTTGTTTTTTTCCCTAAAATGGTATCAATTCCCAATTCAAAGATTGGAAAGATTTTTTGTTTAATTGTAAATAGAATAATATAATATAATATAATATAATATAATATAATATAATATAATATAATATAATATAATATAATATATGGATTTATGAGATTTGCAAAAAAAGATGCATTCTGTTTTTATTTATATTTTGCACAGTATCCCAACTTTTTTAGGTTTGGGTTTATATGTATAAATTGTATTATATGATAATAATTAGAACATGTTTATGGTCTTAATTAAAGACCAATCTAAAGGAATTCATAACTGTGACGGAACAATGCCGCTTTATTTTAAAAATATGGATTAATTAATTTGGTTTAAACTAGTCTTCATTATGGGCAACATGAAATATGGGTATCAGCATACATTTGTCTGTAAAAAACAACAGTGATAACAGTATAAAATTCATGAAGTATAACAATAAAAATAAATAAATAAAATAAAATATAGCTGCAAGCAGCGATGGCGGGCCCTCGCACGTTTGTGTATCGCTATACGGTGCCCCCCAGAAAACAATGCACGGTGGGCAAGTGCATCAAGTGGGTATATATCAGTGGACTATTTTATGTTGTTATTGACCCATTTGGGGACTGTAAGTAAAAGAAACCCCACATTTTAGACGAACGGAAGCGCTAGTGGGCCAATTGAGACACACCTTTGTCTGACCTTTTTGGACACACTTAACAGCCGACAAATGTGATGTATGTGTCAAATTTCAAGTTAATCTAAGCACGCCAAAAGCCTTAAATATGCCTGAAATAAAAGGTAAGTTTGACGCGTTGCCATGAGAACAGGGTTCGAGATATCAAAAATCACTTTGCAATTTATTATCTACAATGTCTCGGCATCATGTTGATTACGTTTGGTGTCAATCGCATAAATATCCTAGGAGGAGTATTTAAAAGTTCACCACATGCAAATGTCAAAAAATCCACCTTTTGTGACTGACACACTTCCTGGCGCCTGTTGGTGGCGCTATGTCTAAGATTCACAATAGGCACATCGATGCGATCGGAATCCTTGGCCGAACATACAAACCGCGTGTCATACAATTAGAAATTTTTTTGCTTTAGATATTAGACACTTCCTTTTTCTCTGAATTCGCCATAAATTTGTCGCCTCGCCATGGCAGCACCGTTCGAGACATCAAAAATCCCTTCACAATTTAGCAAGTGCAATGTCTCGGCATCATGTTCTCCACTTCTGATGTCAATCGCATAAATTCCCTAGGAGGAGTATTTAAAAGTTCACCACATGCACTTTTGAAACCATCCAAAATGGCCGACTTCCTGTTGGGCGGAGCTAATAGGTTTGATTGTGAAAGTTGTTCGGGTCGATGAGATCTATATGCCTACCAACTCTCGTTCATGTGCGTACATGTTTGCCTGATCTGTGCACCAATATTTGTTTTTACATTACAGGGGGCGCTACAGAGCCCTATTGCCACGACTATGTTCCAGCCTTTGACCGGTCCTAATGGCAGACGACTTTGATGTCTGTGCCAAATCTCCGGTGTTTTCGAGCATGTTAAGGCACCCAAAGTGCATGCCAAGTGCTTAAATACGCCTGAAAATGAAAGTAAAGTTTGAGGTGTTGCCATGGGAACGGCGTTCGAGATATCAAAAATTCCTTCGCAATTTATTATCTACAATGTCTCAGCATCATGTTGACCACGTTTGGTGTCAATCGCATAAACATCCTGGGAGGAGTATTTAAAAGTTCACCACATGCAACTGTCAAAAAATCCACCTTTTGTGACTGACACACTTCCTGGCGCCTGTTGGTGGCGCTATGTCCGAGATTCACAATAGGCACATCGATGCGATCGGAATCCTTGGCCGAACATACACACCGCGTGTCGTCCGAATAAGACATTTTTTGCTTTAGATATTAAACACTTCCTGTTCTCCGAATTCGCCATAAATTTGTCGCCTCGCCATGGCAGCAGCGTTCGAGATATCAAAAATCCCTTCGCAATTTAGCAAGTCCAATGTCTCGCCATCATGTTCGCCACGTTTGATGTCAATCGCATGAATTCCCTAGGAGGAGTATTTAAAAGTTCACCGCATGCACTTATAAAACAAACCAAAATGGCTGACTTCCTGTTGGGCGTAGCTCATAGTTTAGAGGGCGAAAGTTGTTCGGCTCGATGAGGTCTATATGCGTACCAACTCTCGTACATGTGCGTACATAATTGCCCGATCTGTGCACGAATGTTTGTTTTTTAATTACAGGGGGCGCTACAGAGCCCCTCTGCCACGCCTGTATACCAGCCTTTCTAAGGCCCTAGTGACAAAGGACTCTGACGTGTGTGCCAAATTTCAAGAGTTTTCGAGTATGTTAAGGGACCTCTAATGACCAATGTGTGTAAAAAAAATAAATAAATAAATAAAAAATAAATAAATAAATAAATAAATTCTAAGGAAACCAATAGGGCTTCGCACCTCTGGTGCAGGCCATTCTGGCCTGCTCCTCGGTGCTCGGGCCCTAATAAAACTGACAGAACAACATGGGAAAGAATAGGGACATCTAGTGGACACAACACAGAACCAAAACACAAAATAAACGTACATGTCATGTATCAGGATTACTGTGGTTGTTACCAGTATCCGTCGTTAGAGGGTGCTGTAACAGAGGAGAAAAAACAGTTCTCTTGTAGGTAAAAAAGGAAGTAAATGGTGCTTGGAAAATGCACAGGTGTGTGTGGTTATTTTAATATAGGCAGAAATGTTACAATACATGTGGAATTTGCTTATTGTTTCAGATTAACAATGAAAAGAGCTGTGAAGTTCTCCAGCACCGGCAACAACACTGTCTCTGCACTCCTCATTATTTTGATTGTTTGCTACATGGTGGTGAGTTTTTACAGTATGGCAAGTTGTGCATTGAACAGGCTTTTTTTAATCACTAGTTTTGTAAAAGTAATTTTTTCCTCATTTGTTTATTAGAAATTATCCTGGACTTCAGATTCTGACATTACACTGGACATGGCAACAAATTCTGTTGATGATCAATTCATAGGCTGTGAGAATGACACGTACAACAAGATTATAAATGAGACTCTACAAGAAGAGTTACTTTTAGATGTAGATTTTGAAAAAACTTGGAAAAGATACAATAACATTACAAATTATTTTCAAAGGATAATAAAAGTCTACACAGATCCAAGGGGGTCTTATCAAAAACTCAATAATGCTGTGAGCTCAGGCAGGCTGAGATATAAAGATGATTTTAACTATAACGCCTACCATTTCTTCCTAACACGCACCATACAAATGTATCAAGTAAAGAATTGCACTGATGTTTTCCGTAGGACCAAAATCCCTTTCAATTCAGCTGTTCGTGGTCAGGAAATCAGATTTGGCAGGTTTGCATCAGCTTCGTTTTTTTATAACTTGACTCATTTTGGTGGAATCTCCTGTTTTAATATTACAACATGCCTTGGTGCAGACATATCCACAAGGTCTACGCTCTCTCAAGAGAAAGAGGTGCTAATCCCACCTTATGAAAAATTCAAAATTACAAATATTGTGGAAAATGAGATTGACTGTAAGATTATTTACACTCTAAAGAGTGCTGGAAATTTTAGTAATATGAACTGTGAGCTGGCAAATAAAAATGTAAGTAAAACACAGATTGTTTAAAATGCTCCTTATACATTAGAAAAACTCTAGATAGTTTTATTATTATTACTATAATTATATTATCATTAGCTCCAATTAAGTAATTAGAAAAATATTATAAAAAAATAAAAAATAAAAAATTATATATATATATATATATATATATATATATATATATATATATATATATATATATATATATATATATATAAAATCAGTGCTTGGTGAGGTGACTGTCTAAAATGTCTATTGAATTTCTTACTTTACATACTTTTAGTTATTTTGCGCCAACAATTTTTTTTTTATGTTTTTGTCTGCTGCCAATTTCACAATACTCATTCTTATTTTATTGTCACAGTCGATCTTTGTGTTTTTTCTGATCCCACACAATTTAATTCATTGTAAATTTTCAAATGTACTTTAATCCTATGACTACTGGCCATTTGGTAGGTAGCAGTTATTAACCTGAGCTAGTTTGGATGCAGCATGCGGTCATTTACACCAACTTATGTAACAGTTGTCAATCTCTGTATTTTAGACACTTTGTTCATTAAACATGGCTGCCTCGACCCCAACTCTATTATGATCATGCTGTAAATAAAAATGTGAAAAGAAAGAAAATAACAATGTCTGGGATATTCTGTAAAAGTATATTCTTGTTGTGTTTTATTCCAAATTTTTTCAATTGTTTTTCCGATACCAATGTTGCATTGTACCGATTTAATTTGAGATGCTTACATGTGAAATGCAAATCCTGTCTGCAGTGTGACATTTCTGCACTTATTTACTGTATTTGTTATTATTCTTGTTTAATAATCCAAACTGTTTTTATACATTTTTGTGTGATATTCTGTACATCATGGTTTTAAACTCTTTTACGAATGTTTATCCAAATTATCTTTCATTTTAACTTTAGCTAAAGTACTTAAGTAGTTTTGATCGCTTTATTAGAAAGCTGTTTCTGTGTGTTGTGTGTGAAAGAAAATAAAAGTTGTTTTACCCACTTGTTCTTTTTTTATGGTCTACATTAACAAGTATTAAGTGATATTTCTTGTGGCATAATACCACTTCATTGTTTATTCTATAAATTATATCATTATATTTTAACATATTTAATATAATAATTGAATATTATATCAACTATTCTAATATTGAATACATTCCTTGACTTACTTTTAATTGTTTTTAATTATTTAATTTATTTTAATTATAGATACATTTAAAATGATTTGTAATGGCAAAATACCCCCTTTTTAATTAAAAAAAGATTTCACACAAAATGCACGGACATTATATATTTAATCAATTGTTAATAAAGATACACTATATGGCCAAAAGTATCTGTAAGTATATCCCTGTTGCAATGCCACTGACACCATTATCACGCAGAGATTAAAGAAAATTGTAATATGTTCAATAATCTTGATTTCACACTGAAACGTCTGACAGTAGGATAATGATAGATATTGTGAACTTGCTTTGTTAATGTATTTGATGTATTACAGCTTATTAAAAAACAACCACCATTAGAGCTGAGCAGCTCTGACCTGACCACCATGCACTAAAACAATTTCAGTACCAGAACTTAAACCAGCGTCAATTGTACACTCTCATAGTGAGCCACAACTTTTGTCCACTAGATGTCACCATTGTTCCTCCATGTTGTTCATCCCATGTGTGTTTATAAATTTTTAATGTTTTCTATGTCTAGCTGTACGGTGAAATACGGAAACGCATTGCATTCACAAAGAAAAAAAAATCACAAAAATGATCTCATAATTATGACTTACTATCTCATAATTATTGCTTACTATCTCATAATTATTACTTGCTAACTCATAATTATGACTTAGTGTTTCATATGCTCCCCTGCCACAGACTGCCCCAACTTATTCTTTGTTCGGAAGAGCCTCATTGTGTAACCATGAAGCTGTAGCAGATATCATATAATTTAGCTTGATGACTATATTAGTTTAATTAGCTACTGTACATTTCCTTCAAATCAAATCAAATTTTATTTGTCACATACACATACATACAGGGTACGTGAAATGCTTAGTACGACGGTCTGGCATGAGGGAATAGGATGGTAAGAAAAATAATACAAAGAAAAAGAAGGCAGATAACTAAAGTATAAAAACTATATAAAATAAAATATAAGAAAATATAAGGATATAAAGATATTTATATGTGAGAGAAAAAGACATATATACAAAAAATGCTTATGGCAGTAAACAGTGAAACAGTAAAACAGTAAACAATAGACAATTTAAGGTGGTTTAGATTGTCCATAAAGTGTCTGTGTGCGGTATGGTGTGGTGTAAAGTGTCCGTAAGTGTCCGTGTGTGGAATGGTGTGGTGTAAAGTGTCCGTGTGCGGTATGGTGTTGTATAAAATAAAATATAAAGTGCACTGTGCTGTGCGAGTCCAGAGTTTAAAGTGTTGTGGTGCAAAAGGTGAGATATGTACAGAGAAAAAGTGTGATGATGGAGAGGGTGGGCCGGTTTTTAGATCCTGGGTGTTTCCTGTTTTAAACTCTGAATAGCCTGCGGGAAGCTCCACCTCATTCTCTCTGTGTTCGCTTTTAGAGGGCGGAAGCGTTTCCCTGAACGCAACAAGGAAAAGAGTCCACTATTGGGATGGCTGAGGTCCGTCACAATCTTCCTAGCGCTGGTCCTGCACCGTGTGCTGTAGATGTCCTGCAGGTCAGGGAGCTTGGTGTGGATGGTATGTTCAGCTGAGCGCACCACCCTCTGGAGGGCTCGTCTGTCCTGTATGGTGCTGTTCCCGAACCAGGAAGTGATGCTACCCGTCAGTACGCTCTCAATGGTGCTGGTGTAAAAAGTCTTTAGCACCTGAGAGGGAAGTGTAAAGTCCCTTAAGCATCTCAAATGGTACAGACCTGTCTTGGTCCTGTGTGATGTGAACACCTAGGTACCAGAAACTGTCCACTCTCTCCACTGGGGTCCCGCTGATGTTCAGCGGTTTGTATGACCGCTCCTGCTTTGTGCTGAAGTCCACGATCAACTCCTTAGTCTTGATGACGTTCAGGAGATAGTTGTTCTCCTAGCACCATCTCTCCAGGTATTTAACCTCCTGTAGGTAGGCCGTCTCATCGTTGTTGGAGATCAGGCCCACCACAACAGTGTCGATGGTGGAGTTGGAAGTGGCCACACAGTCATATGTGTACAGTGAGTATAGCAGGGGGTTTAGAACACAACCCTGGGGAGCTCCAGTGCTGAGGTTGAAGATGGATGAAGTGCGTTTTCCCACCCGTTCGGCTTGTGGTCTGTCAGTCAGGAAGTTAGAGATCCAATGACACAGCGGGAGGCTGAGTCCCAGGACCTCCAACTTAAAGGTGAGTGTGGAGGGAATTATGGTGGTAAATGCTGAACTGTAGTCCACAAACAGCATCTTTGTATAATTCCCATTTCTTTGGTCCAGGTGGCTCATCGTGGTGTGGAGGAGATGAGCAATGGCGTAGAACGTCAGTAGAACGGTTCTGACAGTATGTGAACTGTAGTGGGTCCAGTGTGTCTGGTAGTGATGCGGTGATGAAGTCTCTGACCAGTCTCTCGAAGCACTTCATCACTACTGAGGTCAAGGCTACAGGACGATAGTCGTTTAGGCAGGCGGGCTGGGGTTACCGTAATTTAGTTACGGTAAGTCTTGCTTCAGTTAATAGAAACAGGCATTAACCATTATTATTGTTGTTGTTGTTGTTGTTGTTGTTATTATTATTATTATTATTATTATTATTATTATTATTATTATTATATTTTAACATTGACTACTAATATGTATTATATATTCTGACTGTCCACTTGATAAAACAAACTTTTATTAAGTGAACGGTGGACAGTCAGAACGTCTATCCACTGCTCAATTAGTTTGAGCTGGATTATTCTATTTCTGGTCAGTACACTGTTCAATACCACAAAAAACAAATCAGAAACATCACTGCTTCTTAGCAAACAACCTAACAAAGAAAAAAAACACACCTTATCGCACCTTACGGTCCCACAGGGAAATAGGGTTACATACGTAACCTAGAGACGTTCCCTTTCAAGAACTCAAGCTGCGTCGCAACGCTTTGGGAACTAGTGTCCAATCACGGCAGACAGACCAGTTTCTGAAAAGCGTGTGTATAGGTAGGTCATAAGACGGAGGGGCCAGGAGTGGCACTGAGGTCACGGTTTAAAATCCGAACAAAGGTCAGCGGGGTGGACCAGCCTGAAGCATTGCAGATTGACATTCCAAAGGACCCAGCCTTAGAGGCTGCCACATTCTGGGTTGAGTGAGCTCTGACCCAGAATGGAGCGAGGAGAGCAGAGGACTCATAAGAGGATGCAATGGCATCAATGATTCATCTGCTCAGGGTCTGCTTATTTAGCAGAGGGCTGAGCAGTTGGTCAGCTTCCTCCAGGGACCCATCTTGTAAACGTAAGTCAGTGCTTAACCCGGGCACAGCCGGTTCACCTGGTCTGGGGCCTGAAACAGGGGAGGGTAGAAAGCCTGTAACCTCATGGGTCATGGGATGACTGAGGGCACCTTGGGGATGTAATCCATCCTAGGGTTCAAAAAAGGCACTGGCCATACCTGGAGTAACTCCAGAAAGGAGTGGGCCACAAAAAGGGCCTGCAGATCTCCGACTCTCTTGAGAGAGCAAATGGACAATAAGAACCACTGTCTTAATAGAGAGGTGCCACCAAAATGCCTTAGCCAGAGGCTCGAAGGGGGCTCAGGCAGAGTCTCCAACATGACGACCAGGTCCCACCCAGGCACTCTAGGTCGCACCAGGGGCCTGAGCCAATGGCTGCTCACACCACGTGCAGAACAGGTGCCATCTTGCGGCATACGACCTCCTCATAGAGGGAGCTCTGGAGTGGAGAGTGGTCTTTACCACCTTGGTGAAGAGACTGGAACCTCGGAGCTGTGCCGCCTTAGGGGTCACAGCCACAGCCTCCACAAATCTGGGCAGAGGTGATCTATGGCGCCCCCGGCCTGGGAGAGGAGATGCCTGCTCAGAGGAAACTCCCAGGGAGGGTGCTCAAGGAGGGCTACCAGGTCCGCGAACCATGGTTTGCCCAGCCATCTCGGAGCCACCCGGAGGAGACAGACTCCTTCCTTGCGAACTCTCTCCAGAACTCCCGGAAGCAGCGCGATGGGGGGAAGGCGTACCTCAACCACTGCCTCGACAGGGTGTCTGCTGCTTCGTTCACCCGGCCCGGGTTGTAAGCTGCTTTTACGGAGAGGAGTTTCCCTTGGGCCCACAGAAGGATCTGGTGTGCCAGCCTAAATAGGGAGCGCAAGTGCAGACCTCCTTGATGGTTGATGTACGAGACCACCGAGGTGTTGTCCACATGGATCAGCATGTAGTGATCTCTGAGGTCTGGGAGAGAATGCTTCAGTGCTAGAAGCATGGCCAGCATCTCTAGGCAAATGATGTGCCACAGTAGATGGGGCCCTTCCCATAAACCTTGGGCGTTAGTGTTACACAATGACCGGGGACTCCTAACACAGGGACCTGAGATAGGAACCCGGGATCTCCACACCTCTAAGGCACGTAGGCATTGCCGCATGACCTTGATTGTACCGAGGGCTTGTCCTTCTATGAGAACCCATGTGGGACAGGCACAGAGAAAAGTGGTGCTACACGTCCTCCGGCCACCCCCGAGAATATCCTGTCAGGACCTTTTGGTCAAAGCTCTCTGATTGGTGATGACAGGCTTCAGATCTTTCACCTCACAGGGCTTCAGACCCAAGTGCCGTGCTGGATCCCCTTACGTGCGTATCCCAACGCTTCGTTTCTGCTCCTCCCGATGGTTAATATGATAACCTTATCAGACACTCTCTTCACCTCCACTACACTCTTACTAAACTCTTCCTTCAGTATCACCCCTACACCATTTCTCTTTTCATTCACACCATGATAAAACAGTTTAACCCCCCCTCCAATGTTACTGGTCTTACTCCCTTTCTACTTGGTCTCCTGAACACACAACATGTTTACCTTTCACCTCTTAATCATATCAGCTACCTCTCTCCCTTTACCAGTCATAGTACCAACATTTAAAGTTCCAACCACTTCTCCTTTGGACGTCTTCCTCCTCTCCTTCTCCTCCTTCGGCCAACAGTAGCCCAATTTCCACTAGTACCCTTTTGGCTAACTATACCTGTGGCGGTCAACGGTAACCTGGCCTTGTACAACCCTAATAGCGGGGTTTTTACAATGCTATGATTAAGCTTGATAAACAAAAATAGAGTGCCCCTGCTGGCAAGCTTGTTGGTTTGTAAAAGAAAATTAATGAAGCCGCACTGCAAAATCTTATTTTGAGAGGAATTAGACCAGAAGAGGGCAGATGTCAGAAATATGATGTCATTACAGGATGCAGAAAAACTAGTTCATGCTTTTGTTACTTCTAGATTAGACTACTGTAATGCTTTACTGTCTGGGTGTGCAAATAAGTGCATAAATTAGCTTCAGTTAGTTCAGAATGCGGCAGCAAGAGTCCTTACTAGATCTAGGAAATATGACCACATCACCCCTGTTTTAATCAGTCTACACTGGCTCCCAATTAAATCTTGCATTGAATATAAAATTCTACTACTGACGTTTAAAGCACAAAACTTCTGTACCAGTATGATCCTCCACGCCTACTTAGATCAAAAGGTGCAGGCTATCTGTTGGTTCCTCAAATAACGAAGACTACAGCAGGGGGCAGATCTTTCTCTTATAAAGCCCCACAGTTATGGAACAGCCTTTCAACCAGTGTTTGGGATTCAGACACAGTCTCAGTGTTCAAGTTGAGGTTAAAAACACATTTATTTAGTCAAGCCTTTGATCAGTAGATTTTTTTTCTTAGTTAAAGGCTCAGATCTGGAGGGAACATGAATATAGAGTGTTTGGTGAACTGGGATATTTCTATGCTGTCGTCTCCTCACATTCACACGTTCACTCAGGTTTGTTGATGGTGGTGTGGTGGGTTGTCTCTTATCCCAGAGATCCCTCATGTCTGTGTTACCTTCCGGTTCTCCCTTTTAGTTATGCTGCCATAGCGAGTCTTGCTGGAGTCCAAACTGCACAGTGACATTATCTTTCATACAACGATAAGGACACTTAATAATCCATATCCTTCTCTTCCTGTCACCTCTCTCTCTCTCTCTCTCTCTCTCTCTCTCTCTCTAGGTCGAGTTAAACATGCTCCTGAGGCTCCAGTGACCACTGTTCCTGCCCCTCTCCCCTCCGTGGATCTTCCAGGTCTGCCTCTGGATAGTGTTCTCTTCGACTGGAGGCCACTCTGTGCAGCTTGGGACGGTTTCTCATCAACACCTTGGGTTGTTCCATGAAATTCCGGAGTAAGAACGTGAGCTTTGAGGATGTATTGGACTGTAGTTAATGTCAACAGTCTGCTACATTGACTCAGGAATACAGTTCGCTTCTGATCATCATCACTGTACCCTGCAACATTGTATATCTGCTTTAAATGGACATTTGGTGCAACCCAGATAAGGATGGGTTCCCTCTTGAGTCTGGTTCCTCTCAAGGTTTCTTCCTTATGCCATCTCAGGGAGTTTTTCCTTACCACAGTTGCTCATCAGGGACAAACTTACTTACAAAGAACATATTTACTTTTAATCACCACATTATCTGTGTAAAGCTCCTTTGAGACAATGTTCATTGTTAAAAGCGCTATACAAATAAAAATGAATTGAATTGAATGTCATATTTTGACTTGAATCAGATGGGAAGAGATTATATTCTAACTGTATTCAGATTGGAAAAGGTCATATTCTGACCGGAATCAGACAGAAGAGTTAATATTCTGAGTGGAATTAAACTGGAAAAGTTATTATTCCAACTGGTATCAAAGAAGAAGAGGGAAGAGTTCATATTCTGACAGGAATCAGACGGAAGAGGTCATATCTTGCCTGAAATCAGACCAGAAGAGAAAAGAATTCATATTCTGCCTGAAATCAGTCCAGAAGAGAAAAGAGTTAATATTCGGACCGAAATCAAACCAGTAGAGATCAAATTCTGAAAGGAATCAGATAGATGAAGACATAATCTGACTTGAAAAAAGGACATCTCACACCACAGTTATATTATAGTCTTTATTGTTTGTGCATGATAAATTGTGTGTGGTTCTGCAAACCTATAATACAAACATGAATGTGCATATAAAGAACACAAGGCAATATAATTATTTGGAAAAAAGACTAATCAATGGAAAGGCAAGTAAACTTACAGTAACTAATATAAATGGGCTGGAAATGTAGACAACTTAAACAATGAAAACAAATTTAAAGCACTTGTGCACTACCTGAGCTGCTACCATATTTCAGTGTTGAAACAATGACTCTTAATTAACAGACATTTATTTTCTTTTTGTAGTTTATTGGAACACATACAAGTCAGGATTGTAAGGGTTCCTCCTGGCCTGCCTCTGGATGGTGTTCTCTTCGATTGGAGGTCACTCTGTACAGCTGGGGAGGGTTTCTCATCAAGTCCCTGGGGATTCATGAAATTCCTGAGTAAGAACGGGAGCTTTGAGGATGGATTTGGACTGTAGTTAATGTCAACAGTCTGCTACACTGATTTAGGAGTACAGTTTGCTTCTGATCACCATCACTGTACACCTCAACATTGTTTATCTGTGATAAATTGACATTCAGTGCAACCCAGATGAGGATTAGGTTCCCTCTTGAGTCTGGTTCCTCTCAATGTTTCTTCCTTATGCCATCTCAGGGAGTTTTCCTTGCCGCAGTCACCACCGGCTTGCTTTTCAGGGACAAACTTACACTTATTCATTTTTTTACCACATTATCTGTGTAAAGCTGCTTTAAGACAATGTTCATTGTACCATAAAAAATATATACAAATAAAAATTAATTGAATTGAATTGTAATCTGTGTCCACGAAAACATTTGTACATTCATACTACAACAGGAAAAAAGTTGAACCAACTAATAGCAACACATAAATTAAGTAAGATCTTACAATCAGAAATAATTATTTAGATTTACAAAAGCAATAGTAAAAAACAAACATTTAAAATCTAAAAACAAATATTTAAACTAAAAATAAAAAATATTTATTTTGGTTAGATAATGGAGAAAATGTATGTGTGCACACGTGTGAGTTCACAAAAGAGACTTTAGAGGTCTTGGCACAATGTAGTTGTCACCACAAGCGGCTTTGCTTGCTGAGTGTTAAAATGATTTTCACACATTTGCAGAATACCATGCATGGAGCTTAAATTTTTACTCAGTAGGATGGAGGTGAGAGCTCCATAGAAGACCACTCAAGTTCTTCCAGTCAAACCAATGTAAAGCATATCTTTATGGAGCTGGATTTGTTCACAGGGGCACTGACATGATGGAACATGTTTGGGCCTCCTAGTTTAAGTGAAGGGAAAATTTCATGCTACTACATCCAATTGTGTGCCTTTAACTTTATGGTTGGAATCCTCTGTTATGCTAATTTCAGCATACAGACCGCTTGTCAGACGCTTTAAACCGGTTCTAAAACATGTGAAAATCTGGCTAAAAGGAGCCGCCTCTGTTTTTTTAGGGCTGTTTTGAATCCAGTGATTGGGACATGTTTAGGGAGACTGCAACCAATGGTGATTTCTTCAACTTGGAGGAGTACGCATCATCAGTGACCAGCAAGTGTGTTGATGATGTGACCATCTCAAAGACCATCACTTCATGCTCCAACCAGGAGCTGTAATTTACCGCAAAAGTGCGTGCGCTGCTAAAAAAAGGGAGACACTGCCTTCAGAGCAGGGGACTAGACGGCCCTAAGAACAACAAGGGCCAAACTGTCCCATGCCATCAGAGAAGTGAAGTGCACACATGGCAAGTGAATCCATTTGATTGGAGGCCACTCTGTGCAGCTGGGGATGGTTTCTCATCAATGCCCTGGAGATCCATGAAATTACAGAGTAATAACATGAGCTTTGAGGATGGATTTGGACTGAAGTTATTGTGAACAGTCTGCTTCACTGATTAGGGAATACAGTTTGCTTTTGATCACAATCACTGCACACCTCAACATTGTTTATCTATAATAAATGGACAATAGGTGCTCCCCAGATGAGGATAGGCTTCCACTTGAGTCTGGATCCTCTCAATATTTCTTCCTCGTTTCTTCATCTCGGGAAGTTTTTCCTTGCCACAGTCACCACCAGCTCGCTCACCAGGGACAAACTACATTTATGAAGAACATAATTTTTATCACCACATTATCTGTGTAAGACTGCTTTGAGACAATGTTCATTGTTAAAAGTGCTATACATATTAATATTAATTATATTTATTTAAGTTGTAATCTGTGTCCTCAAAAACATAAAATGCAAGAAAAAAAAGCCAAAATAAGATTTTTTTTCCTTTGAATATAAGATAATGGAGAACATTTGTGTGTGTGTGTGTGTGTGTGTGTGTGTGTGTGTGTGTGTGTGTGTGTGTGTGTGTGTGTTCACAAAGAGACTTTAGAGGTCTTGGCACAATGTGGTTGTCACCACAAGCTGCTCTGCTTGCTGAGTGTTAAAATGATTTTTTACACATTTGCACCATAACATGCATGGAGCTTAATTTTTTACTTGTCTCACTGAGCTAGATACAATAACCTGTGGCTTTTCACAAGCCTTTTATTAATTAGAAGCGCTTTTTCATTACATTTTTAGCATGCACTGAACTGGCTACTCTTAATTGGCAAGTGTTTGCATACTGCACGTCAGTATGTACCACAGAGTAAGTAATGTACAGTAGGTTTCACAGTTCACAAGGCCATTAAGCGGAGGATGAAATTCTGACTGAGCAAGAAAAGCAGGTGGTAGTCAGTTTAGTTCAGACTAGAAATCATACTCACCTTATAGATATTCATCAGTAAACCTTTGATGATGCTGTTCAACAACAGTGGTGTAAAGTATTTAAGTAAATATACTTTGCAACTGTATTTAAGTATTTTTGGCCACTTTCAGTATTAAAGATATAGGCAACATTTACTCTCTATTTAACTACATTTATGATTCGATATATGTTCTTTTTACTCCACTATATTTTAATTGGCAATGAACATTATCAATAACATTTTGCACCACAGCTTTATCTGCTGTGGCTTATTTATTCTGCAGGAAAGCCGATTATGTCAACACCAATTTATTTGTCCATTGAATACCAACGCTTCTTCTAATTACTTACATGATACTGTCATTTTATTTGTTAATTGAAAATACCTTTTTGAAAGATTTCTTTACTGCTTTGTCTATTTTTTAGCATTCCAATTCATCTCAAAGGTGTTCAGTAGGATGGAGGTGAGAGCTCCAAAGCAGACCACTCAAGTTCTTCAGTCAAACTGATGTAAAGCATATCTTTATGGAGCTGGATTTGTGCACAGGGGCACTGACATGATGGAACATGTTTGGGCCTCCTAGTTTAAGTGAAGGGAAAATTTCATGCTACTACATCCAATTGTGTGCTTTCAACTTTATGGTTGGAATCCTCTGTTATGCTAATTCCAGCATACAGACCGCTCGTCAGACACTTTAAACCGGTTCTAAAACATGTGAAACCCTGGCCAACAGGAGCCACCTCTGTTTTTTAGGGCTGTTTTGAATCCAGTGACTGGGACATGTTTTGGGAGACTGCAACCAATGGCGATTCCATCAACTTGGAATTCCCATACACCCCTCACACACACTCTTCACACACCCCTCACACACAATCTTCAAACACACCCCTCTGACACACTCTTTACCCTCCTGCCATCAGGAAAGCGGTTCTAAAGCATTCGGGCCCCAGCACGCAGACCTGAACTGAAACTGAAACACACACATGGCTGAAGTGAGGAAAACTATTAACCCACAGAAGTCTGCTGGAACAGACAACTTTGCCAATGTGCAGAACAGCTAGTTCACTTCACTGACATCTTCAACATCTCCCTGAGCCGCAGCATTGTTCCTACGTGCCTCAAGACAGAAAAAGTCTACAGCCTCCTGCCTCAGTGACTATTGTCCCGTCGGAATCACACGCATCATGATGAGGCACATCAAGACCCAGCTTCCACCCACACAGGACGCCATGCAGTTTGCCATGCATCCGAACTGTTTCACAGACAATGCCATCACCACGACCCTCCACCTGGCACTCACCTACCTGGACAATAAGGACACTTACGTACGAATGCTGTTCATAGACTTCAGTTCAGCATTCAACACAATCATCACTCAAATCTGATTGAGAAGCTGAGCCTACTGGGCATGAACACCTCACTCTGCACCTGGGTCCTGGACTTCCTGACTGGGAGACCTCAGTAAGTCTGGATCGGGAACAGCATCTCCAGCACCACTGGAGATCTGCTGTTCACTCTGCTGACTCATGACTAAATAGCAATGCACAGCTCAAACCACATCGTCAAGTTCGCCGATGACACGACCGTGGTGGGTCTCATCAGCAAAAATGATGAGTCAGCAAACAGAGAGGAGGTGAAACAGTTAACAGCCTGGTGTGGAACAAACAACCTGTCTCTGAACTTTGACAAAACCAAAGAGATGGTTGTTGATTTCAGGGGAGCAGCCATTTTCCACTGATCATCAATGGATCCTCCATGGAGATCGTCAAGAGCACCAAATTTCTTGGTGTTTATCTGGTGGAGAATTTCACCTGGTCACTCAATCACCAAGAAAGCCCAGCACCGCCTCTACCTCCTGAGAAGGCTGAGCCCATGTTTCCTCAGACTTCCTCAGTCTTTACCCATCCTAACCATGTTCTACAGAGGGACCATTGAGATCATCCTGAGCAGCTGCATCACTGCCTCTTTTGAGAACTGCACCATCGCAAGACCCTACAGAGGATAGTGAGGACGGCTGAGAAGAAAATTGGAGTCTCTCTTCCTTCCATCACGGATATTTACACCACAATCTGCATCTGCAAAGCCAATAGCATTGTGGATGACCCCGTACACCATTCACACACACTCTTCACACACCCCTCACACACACTCTTCACACACTCTTCACCCTCCTGCATTCAGGCCTCACCACACAGACCTGAACTGAAACTAAAACTCACACTCACTCAACTGTCTTTTACTTTAAAACCTGAACTAAACACACACTCATTACTTATCTCAATACATTGCACCACCATTTATTATTTATATTTAATCATATTATACTGTTTACATGATGTTTTTGCACAATATTGTATTTATGTTTACAAATTCTTGTTTATAGTCCTCTTTTGCACATTACTGTATAATCAGAGTATACTGCAGGTTTACTGGTGTCACTCTTTTGTGTTTTGTGTATTTGTCCCACACTGTCTTGTGTTGTCTGTTTGCACTGTTTTTAGTCTGCACTATTTACACTCGGTTGCACACGATGCACTTTATGTGGTGAGGACACTTACTTTAGTCCTTGCTCTGTGTTCTGTTATGCAGCTTTATGTTGTGTGTTGTAGCTCTATGTTGTTTAATGTAGCACCAGGGTTCTGGAGGAACATTGTCTCATTTTCACTGTGTAGTGTGTCAGCTATATATGGTAGAAATGAAATCACAATAAAAGCTTCTTGACATGACATGATCTATCTATCTAGCTAGCTAGCTAGCTAGCTAGCTGTCTGTCTGTCTGTCTGTCTGTCTGTCTGTCCTCCAATGTAGTGTAAAAAATTCAGGTTTGTAAATTATCTCATTTGTTATTGATTGTGTGAACTGATCATTTACACTATTTTGTTTTTTTATAAAGATTAAACATGCTAAAATAAATTCATCCTTTTTTCACTGTGTAAACTTTTATTTTTAACCACTTAAACACTATTTTGGTTTGATATTGCATTACTCGCTATTCAACATTTCTCACTAACTTATCCAACCCAAGGCTAAAGTAAGTATGAATAACAGAGAGCAACAGTTTTACTGCACATACAATCACACCTGAAAAACTGTTAACCAATCACATAATGTGGTCTGAAATTAAAATCCATTTATGGTAATGAATTAAGACAGGAGTTGTGTATAAATAGTGCTGAGGTGAAGCTGTGGCAAGAGTGCTTTTTATTAGGCGAGCACTTCAGCTGTTTCAGTAAAGAAACAATCTTTTTACAATTATTACCTGTAGTCAAGACGACTGGATGAATGTCAGAGGTGATAATTTGAGCAGGTCATTGTTATAAACAAACTTCTGTCTTTTTATTACAAATTGAGAAGCTTGAAAGCATCAGAGCTGTGAGTATTATGATCACATCACACCGATTATTTGTTATGTAACTTTAATCAGATTTGGTTTTATCTAGTCATCTATCTAATCTAATCATCTAATCATCAAGCATTGTTTTTATACTTAAAACATGTTCTTCAATGAATTATTCATGCTGGGATGTTTAATATTCATTGTGATTCTGTTGTGTTGTTGATTTTATTATATGCACTGTGTCATTGCACTGGGTGAGACCTAAAAAGATTAAAAGATTTGGATGTTTTCAAACTTTTTAGATGCTATACATATGCATGCATGCTTTTAGCCAGTTCAAACATAATATGTACAGCGGGGAAAAAAAGTATTTGACACATCAGCATTTTTATCAGTAAGGGGATTTCTAAGTGGGCTATTGACACAAAATTTCCACCAGATGTAGCCATCAAGCCAAATATTGAATTCATACAAAGAAATCAGAACATTTAAGTATACAAGTTGAGTCATAATAAATAAAGTGAAATGACACAGGGAATAAGTATTTAACACACTTTATTTAATACTTTGTAAAAAAGCCTTTGTTAGTGATTACAGCTTCTAGACGCCTCTTATATGGAGAGACCAGTCGTCTGCATTGCTCAGGAGTGATTCTGGCCCATTCTGTAGTTGGTTGACTTGCTCTCCTTTGGCTCACTATAAGAGTGTCATACAATTAACGCTGGTTCAAGTCCTGGTCCTAAATGTTCTGATTTCTTTGTATGAATCCAATATTTGGCTTGATGGCTACATCTGGTGGAAATTTTGTGTCAATAGCCCACTTAGAAACCCCCTTACTGATAAAAATGCTGATCTGTCAAATACTTATTTTCCCCGCTGTAACTCATCACATTTGTTTTAAATCATGTGTAATACTGTTATTTTCTAGGTTGAATATGCTAAAATAAAAACTTTTTTTTCTTTTTTCTTTTTTTTTATATATTTGCAAACATTTGTTTGTAGAATATTGTGAAAATAATGAATTTAATCTATTTTGGAATAAGGTTGTAACATAACAAAATGGATGCAGTGAAAATAGTGTATCTTTGATAGCATCTATTACAGCAGCATGACTTCATAGTAGAAGGGTCTGGGTGCTGAACCTTTTCTGCCAGCAGTCTAGACCTTTCAACATTTAAAAACATTTACTGCATCATGAAATAAAAAATACAACAAAGGACACCCAGAACTCTTAAGCAGCTCGAATCCTGTATCAGACACATATGGGTCAAAATTCCTCTCCCAAAGTTTGTCCTGTCATTTCCTATATGTATATAGAGAGAAGACATGATGCTACACAGTGGTGCTACACATTATAAATCCCTGTCCCAACTTTTTTGAGACATGTTGCAGCCTTCAAATTCAAAATGACCTTGTTTTTTCCCCTAAAATGGTATAAATTCTCAATTCAAACATTTGAAAGTTTTTTGTTTAATTTTGAATAGAATATTATAATATAATATATGGATTTATAAGATTAGCAATGCATTTTGTTTTATTTACATTTTGCACAGTGTCCCAACTTTTTTAGGTTTGGGGTTGTATATAAACATTGTATTATATGATAATAATGAAAAAATATTTATGGTCTTAAATAAAGACCAATCTATAAGAATTCATAACTGTGACGGAACAATGCCATTTTATTATATAAATAGGAATTAATTAATTTGGTTTAATCTAATCTTAATTATGGGCAAAATGAAATATGAGCATCAGCATACATTTTTCTCTAAAAATAACAGTGATAACAGTATAAAATACATAAAGAATAAAAATAAAAATAAATAAATAAAATAAATAAAAATGAAAAACTGACAGAACAACATGGGGAAGAATGGGGACATCTAGTGGACACAACACACAACCGAAACACAAAATAAACATACATGTCATGTATCAGGATTACTGTGGTTGTTACCAGTATCCGTCGTTAGAGGGTGCTGGAACAGAGGAAAAAACCCGTTATGTTGTAGGTAAAAAAGGAAGTAAAAGGTGCTTGAAAAATTCACAGGTGTGTGTGTGTGTGTGTGTGTGTGTGTGTGTGTGTGTGTGTGTGTGTGTGTGTGTGTGTGTGTGGTTATTTTAATATAGGCAGAAATGTTACAATACATGTGGAATTTGCTTATTGTTTCAGATTAACAATGAAAAGAGCTGTGAAGTTCTCCAGCACCGGCAACAACACTGTCTCTGCACTCCTCATTATTTTGATTGTTTGCTACATGGTGGTGAGTTTTTACATTATGGCAAGTTGTGCATTGAACAGGCTTTTTTTAATCACTAGTTTTGTAAAAGTCATTTTTTTCCTCATTTGTTTAATAGAAATTATCCTGGACTTCAGATTCTGACATTACACTGGACATGGCACCAAATTCTGTCGATGATCAATTCATAGGCTGTGAGAATGACACGTACAACAAGATTATAAAGAAGATTCTACCTAAAGAGTTAAATTTAGATGTAGATTTTAATAAAGCTTGGAAAAGATACAATAAGTTTAGAATTATTTTGAAAGGATAATAAAAGTCTACACGTATGGAAAGGGGTCTTATCAAAATCTCAATAATGCTGTGAGCTCAGGCAGGCTGAGATATAAAGATGATTTTAAGTTTAAAGCCTACCATTTCTTCCTAACACGCGCCATACAAATATATCAAGTAAAGAAATGCACTGATGTTTTCCGTAGGACCAACATCGCTTTTAATTCAGCTGTTCGTGGTCAGGAAATCAGATTTGGCAGGTTTGCATCAGCTTCGTTTTTTATAATTTGACTCATTTTGGTACAAAATCCTGTTTTAAGATTAAGACATGCTTTGGTACAGACATATCCACAATGTCTACGCTCTCATGAGAAAGAGGTTCTAATCCCACCTTATGAAAAATTCAAAATCACAGATATTATGGAAAATGAGAGGGAAAATAAGATGGACTGTGAGATTGTTTACAATCTAAAGAGTGCTGGCACATGTAGTAATATGAACTGTGAGCTGTTAAAAAAAAATGTAAGTAAAACACAGATTGTTTGAAATGCTCCTTATACATTAGAAAGTCTCCTGATTGTTTTAACATTATTACTATAATTATATTATTATTATGTATAATCAGTGCTTGGTGAGGTGACTGTCTAAAATGTCTATTAAATTTCTACAAAGTTTTATGTTATTTTGTGTCAACAATTAACTTTTTAAATGCATTTGATCTTTGTGTTTTTTTTTCTGATCCCACACAATTAGGTTCATTGTAAATTTCCAAATGTACTTTAATCCTATGACTACTGGTCATTTGGTAGGTAGCAGGTATTAACCTGAGCTAGTTTGGATGTAGCATGCGGTCATTTACACCAACTTATGTAACAGTTGTCAATCTCTGTATTTTAACTTAAACATTTCTCATCAGACACTTTGTTCATTAAACATGGCTTCCTTGGACCCCAACCTTTATTATGATAATGCTGTAAATAAAAATGTGAAATGAAAGAAGATAACAATGTCTGGGATATTCTGTAAAAGTATATTTTTTTGTGTTTATTCTTGTTATTATTCTGGTTTAATTATACAAACTGTTTTTATACATTTTCTTCTAAATCTTTGTGTGATATTTATGGCTTTAAAATCTTTTACGAATGTTTATCCAAATTGCGTTTCATTTTAACTTTAGTTAAATTACTTAAGTAGTTTTGATTGCTTTATTAGAAAGCTGTTTCTGTGTACTGTGTGTGAAAGAAAATAAAAGTTGTTTTACCCACTTGTTTTTCTTTTTTTATGGTATTAATTGATATTTTTTTTTGTGGCATAATTCCACTTTATTGTTTATTCTATAAATTATATCATTATATTTAAATATTTAAATATATTTAATATAATAATTAATTATTATATTAATTTTTATAATAATTAATACATTGCTTGACTTACTTTTAATTGTTTTTAATTAATTTATTTCTTTTAATTCTAGATACATTTAAAATAATTTAGATTTGTGATGTCACAATACCCCCTTTTTAATTAAAAAAAGATTTCACACAAAATCACGTACATTATATATTTAAACAATTGTTAATAAAGATACACTATATGGCTAATAGTAACTGTAATCTGTAAGTATATGCCTGTAGCAATGCCACTGACACCGTTATCACTCAGAGATTTAAGAAAATTGTAATATGTTCAATAATCTTGATCTCACACTGAAAAAGTCTGACAGAAGGATAAGTTAATGCATTTGATGTATTACAGATTGTTAAAAAAACAACCTTACAAACCTAACCGCCATGCAATAAAACATTTCAGGACCAGGACTTGAATCAGCGTCAATTGTCTGACACGCTCATAGTGAGCCACAACTTTTGTCCACCAGATGTCGCCATTATTCCTCCATGTTTTTGCATTCACAAAGAAAAAAAAATCACAGAAAGGATCTCATAAGTATGACTTACTATCTCATAATTATTGCTCACTATCTCATAATTATGACTTACTAACTTATAATTATGACATAGTATTTCGTATGCTCCCCAGCCACAGACTGCCCCAACTTATTCTTAGTTTGGAAGCACCTCATTGCGTAACCATGGAGCTGTAGCAGATATCATATAATTTCGCTTGACACATTCTGACTGTCCACTTGATAAAACAAACCTAGAGACATTCCTTTTCAGGAACTCAAGCTGAGTCGCAATGCTTTGGGAACTAGTGTCCAATCATGGCAGACTGACCAGTTTCTAAAAAGCATGTATATAGCTAGGTCAAAAGATGGAGTGGCCAGGAGTGGCACTGAGGTCAAGGTTTTAAAACCAAACAAAGGTCAGCGGGGTGGACCAGCCAGCAGCATTGCACATTGAAATTCCAGAGAACCAAGCCTTAAAGGCTGCCACATTCTGGGTCGAGTGAGCTCTGACCCAGAATGGAGCGAGGAGACCAGAAGACTCATAAAAGAATGCAGTGGCATCAATGATCCATCTGCTCAGGGTCTGCTTATTTAGCATTTACCTTGATGGGAAGGACTCTGTCGAAATGGGGCCTCAAAAGAGGCGGCTAGTCCTCCTGGTCCGCAACAATGCCGGGCGCAAACTGTCCTGAAGCACATTTCGTGGCAAGGTTAACCAACCAGGTCCCTGAGGGGCCAGCGTGTGACATGCACCGTGAAAAGTGGTGCGCCCCAGAATTTCCTGTCAGGACCTTTTGCTCAAAGCCCTTTAATCAAAAAATGACAGGCCTCAGATCTCTCACCTCACAGGGCTTCAGACCCAAGTGGCGTGCTGTATCTTCTTTCAGGGGGAGAGCGTGTCGTGATGCTTTGTTTCTGCACCTCCCGATGATTGTGATTGGGGCTGCGCCCGCCTAGCAGCCACCCTTCTAGAATAGGGTGCAACACACCGTCCTATTTGAAAACTATAAACGGACTGTAGAACCCCATCCATAACCCTATCAGAAACCCTCTTCACCTCCACTACACTCTTAATAAACTCTTCCTTCAGGATCACCCCTACACCATTTTTCTTTCCATCCACACCATGATAGAACAGTTTAACCACCCCTCCAATGTTACTGGTCTTACTCCCTTTCTACTTGGTCTTCTGAACACACACCATGTTTACATTTCACCTCTTCATCATATCAGCTACCTCTTTCATTTACCAGTCATAGTACCAACATTTAAAGTACCAACCCGAACCTCCACTCTCCTACACTTCTCCTTTCCCTGCTGTCTCTGCTTCCTCCTCTCCTTCACCTCCTTCGGCCAACAGTAGCCCAATTTCCACCGGTACCCTGTTGGCTAACGATACCTGTGGCGGTCAATGGTAACCCGGCCCTTGACCGATCCAGTATAAATTTCTGATTTGTGACACGCATATTTGATTTGGCTGATTTGTGCTGGATTTCCTTCCTTTCCCTCCCCACTTATCTGGGCTTTGGACTGGGACTAAGGGTGCACTGGCTTGTGCAACCCTAATGGTGGGGTTATTACAATGCTATGATTAAGCTTCATAAATAAAATAGAGTGCCCCTGCTGGCAAGCTTGTTGGTTTGTAAAAGAAAATTAGTGAAGTCGCACTGCAAAATCTTATTCTGAGACGAATCAGACCAGAAGAGGGCAGATGTCATATTTTGACTTGAATCAAATGGGAAGAGGTTATATTCTAACTGTATTCAGATTGGAAAAGGTCATTTTCTGACAGAAATTAGACGGGAAGAGGTTCAATTCTGACTGGAATCTGACCTAATAGGTCATATTCTGACCGGAATTAGACAGAAGATTTAATATTCTGAGTGGAATTAAACTGGAAAAGTTAATATTCTGATTGGTATTAAGTGGTAATACGATATATTCGGACCATACTCAGACCGTGAAAGGTTATATTCTGACTAGTATCAAAGAAGAAGAGGGAAGAGTTCATATTCTGCCTGAAATCAGACCAGAAGAGAAGAGATTTCATATTCTGACTAAAAACAGACCAGAAGTGAAAAGAGTTGATATTCGGACCGGAATCAAACCAGTAGAGATCAAATTCTGAAAGGAATCAGATAGATGAAGACATACTCTGACTTGAAAAAGGACATCTCACACCACAGTTATATTATAATGTCTTTATTGTTTGTGCATGATAAATTGTGTGTGGATCTGCAAACATATAATACAAACATTAATGTGCATATAAAGAACACAAGGCAATATAATTATTTGGACAAAAGACTAATCAATGGAAAGGCAAGTAAACTTACAGTAACTAATATAAATGGACTGGAAATGTAGTAAAACAACTTCAAAGCCCTTGTGCACTACCTGAGCTGCTATAGATTATTGGAACACATACAAGTCAGGATTGTAAGGTTTCCTCCTGGCATGCCTTTGGATGGTGTTCTCTTCGATTGGAGGTCACTCTGTACAGCTGGGAATGGTTTCTCATCAATTCCCTGGGGATTCATGAAATTCCTGAGTAAGAATGGGAGCTTTGAGGATGGATTTGGACTGTAGTTAATGTGTACAGTCTGCTACACTGACTCAGGAGTACAGTTTGCTTATGATCCCCATCACCGCACACCTCAACATTGTTTATCTGTAATAAATTGACATTCAGTGCAACCCAAATAAGGATGGGTTCCCTCTTGAGTCTGGTTCCTCTCAATGTTTCTTCCTTATGCCATCTCAGGAGGTTTTTCCTTGCCGCAGTCGCCCGTCAAGGACAAACTTACACTTATTCATTTTTTTCACCACATTATCTGTGTAAAGCTGCTTTAAGACAATGTTCATTGTAAAAAAAAATATGCAAATAAAAATTAATTGAATTGAATTGTAATCTGTTCATATACATTACTACATACTACATACATAATTCATACATAATTCATACTACAACAGGAAAAAAGTTGAACCAACTAATAGCAACACATACATTAAGTTAGATCTTACAATCAGTAATAATTATTTAGATTGACAAAAGTAATAGTAAAAAACAAACATTTAAACTCTAAAACCAAATATTTAAAATAAAAATAAAAAATCCAAGAAAAAAATATATATATCTTTTGGTTTAATAAAAGATAATGGAGAAAATGTATGTGTGTGCACATCTGTGTTCACAAAAGAAACTTTAGAGGTCTTGGCACAATGTGGTTGTCACCACAAGCTGCTCTGCTTGCTGAGTGTTAAAATGATTTTTCACACATTTGCAGCATACCATGCATGGAGCTTAATTTTTTACTTGTCTCACTGAGCTAGATACAATAACCTGTGGCTTTCCACAAGCCTATTATTAATTATTTCATTTAATTTTTAGCATGCACTGAACTGGCTACTCACAATTGGCAAGTGTTTGCATACTGCACATCAGTGTGTACCACAGAGTAAGTGATGTACAGTGATTTCACTTTTTACAAGGCCATAAAGTGGAGGAAGAAATTCTGACTGAACAAGAAAAGCAGGTGGTAGTCAGTTTAGTCCAGGCTAGAAATCATACTCACCTTATAGATATTTATCAGTAAACTTTTCATGATGATGTTCAACAACAGTGGTGTAAATTATTTGAGTAAATATACGTTGTTACTGTATTTAGGTATTTTTTGGCCACTTTCATTATTAAAGATATAGGCAACATTTACTTTCTATTTAACTACATTTATCATTCGATATATGTTATTTTTTACTGCACTATATTTTAATTGGCAATGCACATTACAAATACAATTTTGCAGCACAGCTTTCTCTGCTGTGGCTTATTTTTTCTGCAGGAAAGCTGATATTGCCAACCATATTTCATTTGTCCATTAAATACCAATGGTTCTTCTAATTATTGACATGATACTGTAATTTTATTTGTTAATTAAAAATACCTTTTTGAAAGATATCCTTACTGCTTTGTCTATTTTTTAGTATTCTAATTCCTTTCAAAGGTGTTCAGTAGGATGGAGGTCAGAGCTGCATATCAGGCCACTCAAGATCTCCAGTCAAACCAATGTAAAGCATATCTTTATGGACTGACATGATGGAACATGTTTGGGTCTCCTGGTTTAAGTGAAGGGATAATTTCATGCTACTACAATTGTGTGCCTTCAACTTTATGGTTGGAATTCCTTTGTTATGCTAATTCCAGCATACAGACCGCTCTTCAGATGATTGGCTAGCATGACCCACCTCTGCTCTTCAGGGCTATTTTGAGTGCACCCTGTTTAGGGAGACTGCAACAAACAGCGATTCCTTCAACTTGGAGACCCTACAGAGGATAGTGAGGACGGCTGAGAAAATAATTGGAGTCTCTCTCAATTCCATCGCAAACATGTACAGCACACGCGGCATCCGCAAAGCCAAGAGCATTGTGGACGACCCCATTCACCCCTCACACACACACTTCAAACACACCCCTCTCACACACTCTTCACCCTCCTGCCATCAGAAAAGCGGTTCTAAAGCATTCGGGCCTCACATCCAGACTGTGCAACAGTTTTTCCCCTTAAGCAATCACACTCCTCAACACACAGACCTGACCTGAAACTGAAACTCACACACACCCACACTCACTCAACTGTGTTTTACTGAACTGTACAACCTGAACTCAACACACACTCATTATTTATCTTAATTTATTCCACCATATTATATTTATATTTAACCATATTATACTGTTTACATGCTGTTTTTTGCACAATATTGTGTTTATGTTTACAAATACTCTCTTGTTTATAGTCCTCTTTTCCACATTACTGTATAATCAGAGTATACTGCAGGTTTACTGGTTTGGCACTAACTTATCCAAACCTAGGCTAAAGTAAGTGTGAATAACAGAGAGCAACAGTTTTACTGCACATACAATCACACCTCAAAAACTGTTAACCAACCACATACCGTGGTCTGACTGAGTTAAGACAGGAGTTGTGTATAAATAGTGTCAATTATTACTTGTAGGCAGGAAGACTGGCTGAATGTCAGAGGTGATAGTTTGAGCAGGTCTTTGTTATAAACAAACTTGTGTCTTTTTTTTTTTTACAAATTGAGAAGCCTTGAAAGCATCAGAGCTGTGAGTATTATGATCAAATCATACCGAATGTTATGTAACTTTTATCAGATTCTGTTTAATCAGATAAAAACCATGAATCTTTACTCTAACGATCTAACAATTGAATCATTAAGCATTGATTTTTTATCCTTAAGACATGTTTCTTCATTGTTCATGGTATAACAAGACTTAATTCATGCTGAAATGTTTAATATCATTCATTGTGCTTTAAATAATGTTGTGTTGTTGATTTTACAGTATGCGCTGTGTCATTGCACTGCGTGAAAAATAGATTTCTTGATAGGCTGAAAGTTACATGCTCATTGTGAGGAGGTTATAACAATTTCACACAATGGTTTTCACAACTCACTTGTTTCTGCAGATTTTTTTGCACCATATGAACTGTCACACTAATGTTAAAACAAAATGAATGTTATAATACTCAAATCAAAAGGACATTTTATTTGTCACATACACATACAGAGTATAATATGTAGTAAAATGCTTTTATACAACAGTTACAGTTTTATATATATGTATATATATATATATTATATATACATACAGGTAGTCTTCTACTTACAATGGAGAAACGTTACGACGACCCCATCGTGAGTCAAAGATATCGACTGTGACAGCCTGATTTATAATTTTAATTTTCTGCTGTAAAATGATGGCTTTCCTCTTTTTTTTCACTACCAGCAGACTAAAATTGCTGTTTGAAACCATTTGAAACAGAAAATAATACACACTGAGGCAACTTTACCTGTCGACAGCTAGCAAAAGTGGGGCAAGTCTGCCACCTCCAGCTCCACCTCCTGTCACTAAAAGACAGTAAAAGACAGTAGGCTACTTTGCTATGTTTGAGGCTTTTGCACGTGAAGAATGGGCAAAGATTCCAATCGAGAGGTGTAAGAAGCTTGTCAGCACTTATCGAAAACGCTTGTTAGAAGTTATAAAAACTAAAGAGCGCTCCACAAGGTACTGAAGCTGCAGGTTGAATAATACTGCACATGCTCATGTGTTACAAGACTCACAATTTTCATTTGAACTTCAAAGTTAAGTCAACTTCTGTTGTCAATATAACTCAAATCATCTTTCATCAACATCACTGTATTGTCTATTGAGGTGAGGGCGTTGAATATTTCTGCGAGTATATATATATATATATATATATATATATATATATATATATATATATATATATATATATATACATACACTATACTATCAAATATATATACAAAACAAAACAATTTACAAAACATATAAGATATACCTTTATTCATCCCACAGTGGGGAAATTTCTGAAAGTTTTTTGCTTATCCCAGCTTGTCTGGAAGCTGGGGTCAGAGCGCAGGGTCAACCATGGCACGGCGGAGCAGATTGGGTTAAGGGGCTTGTTCCAGGTGTCAACAGTGGCAGCTTGGCAGTACAAATACAAATACTTTGTAACAGTACTTAAGTAGATTTCTCTGGTGTCACCGCTGTACTATTCATTTTCCGGACAATTTTTCACTTTCACTCATTACATTTTTACACAAATATCTGTACTTTTACCTCATACATTTTCAAACCAGGCTAATTACTTTAGTTTAGTTTTAGTAAAATGTCAATATATTTTTTTTCATTTCTCCGGTTTCAGACCATCAAATTATTTCCTGTCTTTGTGTGGCCTTTTCAATCTACCACTGGTGTATCATTTTCTGGCTCTCACACACCACAGATGTAGACTAGTTTAGTAGACAATCAGCAAGACAGAAGGCAACAAGAAGTATGTTAACGTGGATGAGACAGAGGGAGTCAGTGATGTAAACATGACTGAGAACAGAGACATTCCTGATCAGTTCATCCTGGATACATTTATTAGGTAACAATATTTGAAATTCGTTTTGTATTAATGAATTAATTAGGGCTGTCAAAATTAATCTGTTAATAACGTGTTAACACAAATTCATTTTAACGGCACTACTTTTATTAACTCACGATTAATGCAGCCCGCATTTCTTTTAGATCATTTTTATAAAAAAAATTTAAATATAAAAGAGGCAGAATTAAAACCTGCAATGCAACATACTTTTATTTACCACGTACTTTCTATATATATAAACATACTGTAATTTCCGGACTATTGAAACGCACCCAAATATAAGCCGCACCCACTGAATTTTACAAAGATTTTTATTTTGAACATAAATACGCCACACCTGTCTATAAGCCGCAGGTGTCTACACTGAAACTAATGAACTTTACACAGGCTTTAATGAAAGACAGTGTCTGTTACACGGCTTGTATCTAAACAGTACCCTACCAAAAAAGTCAGTGTTCACTGTCTTCCTTCTTCCCTTCGCAAAAATTTCTCTCTCGGTTTTTTTTTGGCATCGTCGTGCGTTTAAAAATCACCATCGGTGAAGCTTTTCTCCCGATGCCGTGCAGCTCAGAACACAGGTGAAGTGTTTTTTCATGCCCGGTTGTTTTCAGCGTGACGAATGATTCGCATTTCCTGTAGACAGTCCGAGTGAGCGGCAGGTCAAACGTCAGAGGAACATCCATATTTATTATGTGGTGCGGCCCGATTCAGTGGAAGCACACACGATTTAATAAAGATTTTTTAAAGAATTACATTGGTTCACCTGAACCTGTTCTGCAATTTCATTGGTATAATGTTACGGGGGTCAGTTTTTTGGCTTGAAGTTTGTCAAACCGGAAAAAAAACAGGAAAAATCCATAAATTAGCCGCTTCATTGTTTAAGCCGCGGGGTTCAAAGCGTGGGGAAAAAAGTAGCGGCTTATAGTCCGAAAAATACGGTAATTACATACAGGTAGTCTTCTACTTACAATGGATATACGTTAAGACGACTCCATTGTGAGTCAAAAATATCGACTGTGACAGCCTGATTTATAATTTTTATTTTCTGCTGTAAAATGATGGCTTTCCTCTTCTTTTTTTCACTACCAGCAGACTAAAATTGCTGTTTGAAAATAATACACACTGAGGCAGCTTTACCTGTCGACAGCTATCAAAAGTGGGGCAACTCTGCCACCTCCAGCTCCACCTCCTGTCTTTTAGTCAATGCCACTTAAAGTCAGTAGGCTACTTTGCTATGTTAGCACACGGACAGTTTTAATTGCCAGATGTGTGCATCATGGTGGATTTTGGTGCTTGATCTGAGACTTCAGTACAACAAATGTTTAATGAATATTAAAAAAGAAATTTTAGTGGAGTTTATTTGTTTCATTTATATCCAAACAAAGAAAAGACGCAGATTTGGAACTCAGACCCCATGTCCGATCAGACATATCAGTTAAGTGGCTTAATACTTAAATTAGTTTTAGCTATTGACTGATTAATTACCAATAAGTTCCAAAACTTTAAATAATACATAAACAAACGAAATTAAGACATCTTCCAGTCACAATTGAGATGGAGCAATTATTATTTTCCTATTTTCTCTAATATCTCCTCTCTAACAATTTACATCCACCAATAATTTTATGAGGGCTTGCATACTCCACCATTTGCTTCCGCACATTCTGGTAAAAGAATCCTCTTTCCTGGAAGTCTCATTTAACTCCATACTATTCTAATTTACATGTACAAAAAATATCTCTTGATAGTGAACTTTTCTTAACAAAATCCCCTGATTGTGCACTTTTGCAAATAACAATGCAACAGATCATCCCCCGCAATATTCACACCTTTTCTTAAAATCTCATCTGGGTTTTTTTCTCTGTCTGCAAATCATCCTTTGATTTGTTTACACCTTGTCTAGAAACGTGTTATTTGTTATAATAGTTTTTCCGAACTAGTGCTTTAGTTTTAAACACTAGCACTTTTCTCTAAATGCTTTTCTTATTATTTATTGCTCTCGTCTGTTAGTTAGTTTTTCTTAAACTGTTCTCAATATATATTTCTCATGCCATAATAATTTTTTATATGGAATTTCCTGTCTTACTCTCATCCTGCCTGTACCTTAAGCTCATGCTCTCATAGAAACATCTTACTTCCTGTGTGTTTTAGGCATTGGAAGTAAGCATCTCTTATACAATTTCTTGCAACTATTCTCCTACGTTGCTTATTAAAAGCTGAAGCTGACATAAGCTAAGTTATATGGGTGAACTTTATGCATACTATTATGCAAGATAAGTCAAGACGTCATGCAGTCTCTGTTTTCATCACATAGCCAAGGTGTTTAACCACAGAGGCAGCAGAGGTGTATCAAAATCTTTGTCTGACATTTACATACCATCGTATAGACTCAATGTTTTTCTGTTTGGGACATTTTCTGACTTTTACTATCTTGCTCTCTGCCTGCATTTTGCAATGTGCACACTAATTTTTTTGCTTACATACCTGGGTACCTAAATCAGGGAGCAGACACCCTCTCGAGGCAAGGGTAGAGGATCCAGCCCGAGGTAATGGAACTGACATGGCGGAGGTTTTACAGAGCACAAGTGGATTTGTTTGCAACTCAAGAGGCATCGCGTCTCCTCTGGTTTTCCCTCACTCACTCAGCCCCCCTGGGGCTGGACACCATGTACAGAAGTGGCCGAGTGGCCGAGTCTCCCATTGCGCTGCCCAGAGTGCCTGTGTGGTACTTGGTTCACTACTGGCATGGCCAGTGCCTTTCTTTACGTTGGTCCCACTCCAGGAGATTAGCAACGCTGTGGGCTGGTTAACCCCACTGACCTTCATCAGGTTCTATGACCTTGACATTAGAGCCACTCCCGGCTATCTGTCCTGCACTCTTGCTGTGCCCATACACACTAGGCAGGGACTGGTCAATGTGGCGTGATTGGACACTCGTTCCCAAAGCATTGTTGATGCAGCTTGAGTTCCTGAAAGGGAACGTCTCTATGTTACGTATGTAACCCTAGTTCCCTGAGGGAAGTGACCCTGCGTCTCCAAGCCACACTACCTGCATCCCTGCGGCACTTCATTCGCCTTTCAGAAGCTAGCATCAGCTCCACCACATGTGTGGTTTATAGCTTCCTGGTCTGGTTCCTGAATCTATATAATATGAGTTACACTATTTTAATTGAATTACTGAAATAAATCAACTTTCCAGTGATATTCCAATTTATTAAGATGCACCTGAATATCTCTAAAATCACACACAGTAGTTTGAAAATTGTTTGAAAGAGGCAGATGTAGAGGACAGAGTAGTATGGAGACAGATGATCCGCTGTGGCGACCCCTGGTGGGAGCAGCTGAAGGAAGAATAAGAAGAAAATTTAATAATAAATAATTATTTATGGTCTGAATTAAAGACAAATCTAAAAAAAAATTTAACATTTGTAATGGCACGTACCACTTTATTTTATAAATTATAATAATTCAATTATTAAATAATTATTAAACTAATTTTAATTATGGGCAAAATGAGTATTAGTATTAGTATTAGTATTCTTGAATATATATATATACACATACTGTATGTACACTGAAGCACTTAAAAAAAAGAGAATTAAGGCAAAGAATTTGTGATAATAGTATAAAATCAGTAAAGAATAAAAAATAAATAAAAAAAGACAGAACAACATGGGGAAGAATGGTGACATCTGTTGGATACACCACACTGCCAAAACACTGACACAAAATAGACATACATGTGGAATTTGCTTCTCTTTTTAGATTAAAAATGAAGACAGCTGTGAAGTTCTCCAGCACTGGCAACAACATCGTCCCTGCACTCCTCATTATTTTGACTGTTTGCTGCCCAGTGGTGAGTTTCTATGTCCAGTTAAACTAACCAGAATTTTTTAATCACTAGTGTTGCACAAACATTGTTTTTTCTCCATTTTTTAATAGAAACTGTCCCGGACATCAGACTCTGGATATAAACTGGACATGGCAAAAGATTCTGTCGATGATCAATTCAAAGGCTGCGAGAATAAAATGTTCCAGCTGATTAAAGACAAGATTCTACCTAAAGAATTCAAATTTGATGTAAATTTTACTACAACTTGGAACAAATACAAGAACATTCAGAATTATTTTAAAAGGATAATAAAAGTCTACACATCTCCTACTGGGTCTTATTCAAAGCTCAATGATGCTGTGAGCTCAGGAAGGCCAAAATATAAAACACATTTCAATTATAAAGCCTACCATTTCTTGCTAACACGCGCCATACAAACATATCAATTAAAAAAATGCACTGATGTTTATCGTAAGACCCCCACTACTTTTGATTTAGCTGTTCGTGCTCAGGAAATGCGATTCGGCAGGTTTACCTCAACTTCGCTTAAAAATAATTTTCCTGGATTTGGTAACGCCACCTGTTTCAAGATTAAGACCTGCTTTGGTGCAGACATATCCAGTATGTCTTCTGTGCCTTATGAGAAAGAGGTGCTAATCCCACCTTATGAAAAATTCAAAATAAAAAAAATTCAGAAAAACAAGAACAAATGTAATGTCTGTTACACGCTAGAGAGCGCTGGCAGATTTAGTAATATGAACTGTGTGCTGCAACCCAATTCACACCTGTAAGTAAATCCACATTTCCTCAGTGCTTGGTGAAGTGACTTTAAATGTCAGAAATATTTATCAAATTTCTATCAGCTATTTGATATTTTGTGTCAACAACTTTTTAAATGCATTTGTCCATCACAGTTTCAGCTTTTCTGCTGTAAACTTCAGCATACTCATCCTCATTTTATTGTCAATATTCGTCCTTTCTGTATCCCATAGTTGAATTTTCTTACATTTCTTTTTCTTAAAAAAATCATTTTCCAGATTTAGTTGAATTCTATGACTGCTGGCAATTTGACAGATCGCAGGTATCAACCTGAGCTAGTTTGGATGTAGCATGCTGTATTTTGAATTGATTTCTCATCAGACAATTTGTTCATCAAACATGGCTGCCTTGGACCCCATCTCTATTATAATAATGCTGTAAATAAAAAGGTAAAAAGAAAGAAGCTAACAATGTCTGAGATATTCTATAAAAAAATATATCCTGTAAATTACTTTTTGATTGTTTAAAAATAAAAATTTGATTTGCCAACATGTGAAATGCAAATCCTGTCTGCAGTGTGGCATTTCTGCATTCTGTATTTTTTTTTTTTTTTTTTTTTGGTTTATTGATCCAAACTGTTTCTATACATTTTCCTTTATATATTTGTGTGATATTCTGTACATAATGGCTATAAAATGTTATTAGGAATTGTTTTACGAATGTTTATCCACACCGCCTTTCATTTTAACTTTGATAATGCCTTTCATATCTTTTTATTTTTTTCTAGCACTTGACAGGTAGTTTTGGTCGCTTTATTAGAAAGTTGTTTCTGTGTGTGAAACAAAATATAAGTTGTTTTACTCAATTGTTGACTTCCTGGTGACAGTTGTTCACCCCCACCCTACATCCATCAACAAACACACACACACACACACACACACACACACACACACACACACACACACACACACACACACACTTTGATTACTATATATATATTTACATGGTCTACATAAAGTTTAATAATAATTATTCATTGATTTCTTGTGGCATAATACCACTTTTTTATTTATTATATAAATGATCATACATATAAATATTATACTAATCTACATTTCTTGATTTGCTATTACTTGTAATTCATTAATTAATAATTTGTGACAGCAAAAAAAAAACCAACTTTTAAATTTAAACCTTTATATAAACATATTTTCACCTAAAGCACTTAAAGATACAGATTTCACACAAAGTCACATACATTATATATCTAATGAATCGTTAATAAAGATACACTATATGGCGAAAGTATCTGTAATCTGTAAGTAAACCCCTGTTGCCATGCCACTGACACTATTATCACTCAGAGATTAAAGAACATTGTAATATGTTCAATAATCTTGATTTCACACTGAAAAAGTCTGACAGAAGGATAAGGATAGATATTGTGAACTTGCTTTGTTAATGTATTTGATGTATTACAGCTTATTAAAAAACAACCATCATATGAGCTGAGCAGCTCTGACCTAACCGTCATGCAATAAAACATTTCAGGACCAGGACTTGTATCAGCGTCAATTGTACGACACTCTTATAGTGAGCCACAGGAAAGCAGATCAACCAACTACAGAATTAAAAAAAGTTTTTTTCTTCACCAGATGTCATCATTATTCCTCCAAGTCGTTCATCCCATGTGTGTTTATCAATTTTTAATCACCACTTGTGTTCAATTTCCCTTTTCCTATCTATCTATCTATCTATCTATCTATCTATCTATCTATCTATCTATCTATCTATCTATCTATCTATCTATCTATCTATCTATCATCTATCTATCTATCATCTATCTATCTATCTATCTATCTATCTATCTATCTATCTATCTATCTATCTATCTATCATCTATCTATCTATCATCTATCTGTCTGTCTGTCTGTCTGTCTGTTTGTCTGTCTATGGATGAACAACATGGAGAGAAATGATGACATATGGTGGACAAAAAACAAAAGTAAAATAACAGACAACTTGAGAACAAATCACTGACACAAAATAGATATACATGTGAAATTTGCTTATCGTGTCATTTTAACAATGAAAGCAGCCATGGAGTTTTCCCATCCGTCAGCAACATAGTTGCTGCAATCCTTAATATTTTAATTGTTTGCTACACAGTGGTGAGTTTCTTTCTTAATTTAATGGAGACAATTCAGTAAGTATAAAATATACATGATACTTTTTCAATGTCTTCTACACATTTTATATCATAAGTGTTCTTTTTATTAGTGTACATTTTTAGCTCAGGCTCTTTTAACTGTATAAAACATAAGAAATTCAACAATCTACACACATTTGTTTGGGTTGTTTTAAGTGATATTGAGGTCAGGTGGATCTAGATAAACAGCTGAAGATCCCTAGCAGAATATCATCTACACAACTTTGTCTCAGATTCCACCAATTGATTTTATTGGAGCTCACTGTGCACTGGAAGAGGCCAACAAGAGGGTTAGTTGAAGAGGGTAGAAAGCAAGGCTGGAAAACGCATTGCGAGCCGTTGGATGTGGGCTGTAAAGATTTTGCAGGGCGTTCACTCTGTAAAATATTTACTCAACTAGGCATCACTGGGGAGGCAAAGAGGAAGGCGATTAGAACCGCAACTGAAGCCGCAGAAAAAGCCACTATCATGTTGTTAACTTGCTGTCCATGATGAAAATGCAGATGTGGTAATGCACGTACCCAGGACGATGTCTTTTGACACAAACATAGTCTAAATACCTTTTTTGTGGCATTTAGCATTTTTGATACCACCTTGTACTCGAAATGACAAACTTAGAGAGGAGGAAGATAAGACCCAAAGGGGGACAATTGTAAAGATTTGATGTGACTGACTTGCAAGCCTACATTGGCTTTCTCATTTTTACAGGAGTGTGCAAGTCAAAAGGAGACATTGCTCTCCCAATCTCAGCATCCCACACACTTTTAGACAACTCACCTCTTGACCTATAGACACCAGCAAGGATGGGTTAGGGATAAAGATAGGCATGCAGATGCATGTTGTTCATCTTTTTCCACTGGTCACCGAAAACTCCCCTCAAGATTGATCATATCCAGAATAAATTTCTAAATTGTTAGGAATCAGCAGCTCAAAGGATGACCATGACTCACTGTAAATTGTGTGGGTCCTGGTACCATCCGTGTCATGTTAGCACCTGAGCGTGAGGGATCTCTTATTTGAGATAATTCAATATGTCCATTCTAAGACAAATAAGTCTGTGGGGTTGCTCCATTGGCTGATTGTGGGGCTTTTGTAGTGGCTGGCTCTTGGGCTGCTCCAGCAGCCATCTGTGGAGCTCCTTGTCGTGCATATTCTGAGTGAAGCCAATCTACGAATTTACTTCCATAATTTAAATTGATTTCTTATTATCCTCATATTACATTACACATTACATTTATATAGCGCTTTTCTGCAGCACTCAAAGCACTTTACATATGAAAGGGGGGATTCTCCTCAACCACCACCAATGTGCAGCATCCACCTGGATGATGCGACGGCAGCCATATTGCGCCAGATCGCCCACCACACACCAGCATATTAGTGGAGAGGAGATAGAGTGATATAGCCAATTAATATGAGGGGATAAGTAGTAGGCCAGCAGGCAAGTTTTTTTTTGTCCAGGATGCCGGGGCACACCCCTACTCATTTTTCGAAAGACATCCTGGGATTTTTTATGACCACAGAGAGTCAGGACCTTAGTTTAACGTCTCATTCGAAGGACGGTTCTTTTTTGACAGTATAGTGTCCCCGTCACTATACTGGGGTGTTAGGACCACCACAGACCACAGGGTGAGCACACCCTGCTGGTCTCACTAACACCTCTACCAGCAGCAACCTGGTTTTCCCCAGGTGGTCTCCCATCCAAGTACTGGCCAGGCTGAGCCCTGCTTAGCTTCAGTGGGCAAGTTGTCTTGGGCTACAGGGTGATATGGCTGCTGGCATATTCTGAGACACCTTTCTCTTCCACATCACTATGTGCCTGACTCTCTTTGAATATGAACTCTAAAGCCCTCTGACAGCTTTCTTTTGGTCATACTGATGGTGGAAGATTCTATACTGTAATATATATATATATATATATATATATATATATATATATATATATATATATATATATATATATATATATATATATGTGGTGTGTGTACTTAATAATCTGTCACAGAAAATAAGCCAAGGCCATTAAGTATCAGGTAGAAAAAAAACTGTATTAGTACCATATTTCATCTTGTAGACATTTGAAACAGGACAATTCAACCAAAATAACATAAACAGGCTACACAGTGTAACAAGTTTACTACACACACAATGACACTTTAAATCTTTTAACCAATCTTGTACTGTCATCTGAAAACAACCCCATTTATGGTATTGGGATTAAAAAAAGTTGTGTATAAATAATGGTGAGATGTGGCTTTAACAACTTTAGCTGTATCAGGAAATCTTACAACTATCACCTATAGGCAAGAAGATTGGACGAATCTCATGGGTGATTGATTGAGCACGTTATTACACACAATAACTTAGAGCTTAAAGGGAAACTAATATAGAAGAAGTCTTGAAAGCACCGGAGCTGTGAGTATTATGATCACATCACACCAAAAATATTATGGTATCTGATTTTCAATTTTTTCTCTTTCAAGAATTCTACATTTACAACAAAATTCTCCATAATTTGTGGCACCTGTTAGTGGGTGGGATACATTTATTAATCAGCATATGAACATTTTGCCTTCAAAGTCAATGTGTTGGAAGCAGGAAAAATGGGCAGGCGTAAGGATTTGTGGGAGTTTATCAAGGACCAACATTTTTCTAGCTACTGTATCTCACATTGCTGAAGAAGTTAATGCTGTTAATGCTTGATGGATCACGACTGTTTTGGAAGCAAAACGGGGTCCAACATATTAGGCAAGTGCTCATGATGTAGTTTGCCTCGGTCGTCTAGACATCACAATTTGGCCCTTGTCAAACTCCCTCAAATGCCTACGCTTGCCCATTTTTCCTGCTTCGAACACACCAACATTGAGGACAAAATGTTCACTTGTTGCCTACTATATCCCACCTACTAACAGGTGCCATGATAAATGATAGTTCATTATTCTAATGAGTAAATATATATAAACCACAAAACTAAATTTTTTTAGATTAAAAAAATGACAGCTGTGAAGTTCTCCAGCACCGGCAACAACATCGTCGCTGCACTTCTCATTATTTTCACTGTTTGCTGCCAAGTGGTAAGTTTTTGTCTCCATTAAAAGTGAACAGACTTTTTTAATCACTAGTTTTGCACAAACCATGTTTTTTCTTTATTTGTTTAATAGAAACTGTCCCGGACATCAAACTCTGGATATAAACTGGACATGGCAAAAGATTCTGTCGATGATCAATTCATAGGCTGTGAGAAAACAATGTTCTACAAGATTAAACAACAGATTCTACCTAAAGAGTTCAAATTTGATGTAGGTTTTACTACAACTTGGAACAAATACAAGAACATTCCGGATGATTTTAAAAGGATAATAAAAGTCTACACATCCCCTTATGGGTCTTATTCAAAGCTGAATAATGCTGTGGGCTCAGGAAGGCCAAAATATAAAACACATTTCAATTATAAAGCCTACCATTTCTTGCTAACACGCGCTATACAAAAGTATCAAGTGAAGCAATGCACTAATGTTTTCCGGTGGACCAAGGTTAATTTTGATTCAGCTTTTCGTGGTCAGCAGATGAGATTCGGCAGGTTTGCGTCAACTACACTTAAATCTAACTTGCCTGGATTTGGTACAAAGACCTGTTTTAAAATTAGAACCTGCTTTGGTGCATACATATCCAGTATGTCTGTGTTCCCTAATGAGCAAGAGGTGCTAATCCCACCTTATGAAAAATTCATAATCACAAATGTTATGTATAACACAATGAATTGCAGGATTGTTTACACTCTACAGAGCACTGGCAAATTTAGTAATATGAACTGTGCGCTGCTGAAAAATTATTAAAATATAAATAAAACACTTAAAAAAAGCTTGTTTGAAATGCTCCTTGCTAATTAGAAGAACTCTTGATTGTTGTATCATTAATATTATTATCATTATATTTTTATCATTAGCTTTAATAATAGGTTAAAAAATATAAAATATTATATTATGTATATCCACATTTTCTCAGTGCTCTGTGAGGTGATTTTCTGTTGCTGAAATTTCTATTAATTTCTATTCAATATTAGATATATTGTATCAACAATTAACTTTTTAAAATGTATTTGTTCGTCACTTATTCAGCTTTTCTGAAGTCAAAGTCAACATAATCATCCTCATTTTATTGTTAAGGTCGTCCTTTTGTTTTTCCTGGTCCCAGAGAATTTTATTAATTGTAAATGTCCAAGATTCTATGACTACTGGCCATTTTGCAGGTAGCGCATATCAACCTGAGCTGGTTTGGGTGTAGCATGCGGTCATTTAAACCAATTTGAGTTACAGGTGTTGAACTGAACTCCTTCAAACATTTTGCCTTGGGTCAGCACAAGCTTACATGGAGCCTATTGTGATAATACATGTGAAACAAAAAGCTTACAATGTCTAATTCTGCAAATTAATATTCAATTGTTTTTGTTGTATGCAAATCTTGTGGCCTTTCTGCCGTTATTGATTTATTTTTTTGTTTATTGATCTGAAATGTTTTTATAAATTTTCTTTTCATTTAAATTTCAGCTTAAAAAAGATTTAAAAAAAAGTCATTGTCTCTTTCGTCTATCATTTGACAGGCAGTTTTGGTTGCTTTATTAGAAATAAATGTTGTCTTTGTTGTCCCCCCACCACACACACACACACACACACACACACACACACACACACACACACATCCACCTCCATGGTCTTCCTCTTTTCCTCCATCCTGGTGGCTCCATCCTCAGCATTCTCCTACCGATATACCCCATGTCCCTCCTCTGCACATGTCCAAATCATGTCAATCTCACCTCCCTCACCTTGTCTCCAAAATGTCCTACATGTGCTGTCCCTCTAATAAACTTGTTTCTAATCCTGTCCATCCTCGTCCTTTCCAACGAAAACCTCAACATCTCATTTACATTTACATTTACATTTACATTTGCGGCATTTAGCAGACGCCCTTATCCAGAGCGACGTACAAACGTGCTTTAAATCTCTAATAGTGAATAAATCTACACTGGTACGCAAGAATACAAACTCAATATAAATATAACTCGAATTCTACAAACTTGGAAAGTGCTAATTTAGGTATTTCAGGAAGAGGTAGGTCTTCAGTCGTCGCTTAAAGATAATCAGGGACTCTGCTGTACGGACATCTAGGCGAAGTTCATTCCACCACCTCGTTGCCAGAACAGAGAAGAGCCTTGAATTGTACTTACCTCTCATTCTGAGAGAAGGTGGTACCAGTCGAGCAGTGCTGGAGGATCTCAGACAGCGTGGTGCAGTGCGAGATGTGATGAGGTCACTGAGGTAAGATGGTGCTGGTCCATTTTGGCCTTGTAGGCAAGCATCAGTGTTTTGAATCTGATACGTGCAGCTACTGGAAGCCAGTGAAGGAGCGCAGCAGTGGGGTGGTGTGGGAAAACTTGGGCTGATTGAACACAAGTCGTGCAGCTGCGTTTTGGATCATTTGCAGTGGACGAATAGCGTTCAGGGGAAGACCTGCCAGCAGAGAGTTGCAGTAGTCCAGTCTTGAAATGACAAGAGACTGAACAAGCAACTGGGCAGACTGTATGGACAGAAATGGTCGAATCCTTCGGATGTTATAGAGAAGAAATCGACAAGAACGAGCAACATTAGCGACACGTGGGAAAAAAGACAGTTCATTGTCCATAGTTACCCCAAGGTTACGAGCAGTGGCTGAAGGGAGAGCAGAGAGTCATGAAGTGTTATTTGTAGATCTTGACCTGGAGATGAATCACCTGGGATGACCAGCAGTTCTGTTTTGCTGGGGTTGAGTTTAAGTTGGTGAGCCCTCATCCATAAAGATATGTCTGACAAGCATGCTGAGATCCGAGCGAAGCTGTGGTATCTGATGGAGGAAAGAAAAGATGAGTTGAGTGTCATCTGCATAGCAGTGATAAGAAAACCCATGTGAGGATATGACTTCACCAATGGAGTGGGTATAGAGGGAGAAAAGGAGGGGACCAAGTACCGAGCCTTGTGGGACACCAGTGGTGAGTCTGCATGGGGCAGATGTGGATCCCCTCCATGTTACCTGGTATGAGCGACCTTCCAGGTAGGAAGCAAACCATTCCCATGCTGTTCCGCAGATACCAAGGCTCTTGAGGGTTGACAAAAGTGTCTTGTGGTTGACTGTGTCAAATGCTGCTGAAAGGTCCAGAAAGATAAGTACAGATGACAGCTTGGCTGACCGAGCAGCATGTAGTTTCTCAGAAACAGCCAATAGGGCCGTCTCTGTGGAATGTGCCGCTTTGAACCCAGACTGGTTCGGATCGTGGAGGTTGTTCTGTGAGAGATAGACAGACAGTTGGTTAAAAACAGTGCGTTCCAAAGACTTAGAAAGAAAGGAAAGGAGTGATACCGGTCTGTAGTTGTTGATGTCTGATGGATCCAGAGCCGGTTTCTTCAAGATAGGAATGACCCTTGCTTGCTTGAAGGTAGTTGGTACATAGCCAGATGTTAATGACCCATTGATGATTGTGGAGATGAAGGGCAGGAGATCTTGCGTGATGGTCTGGAGCGTAGTTGAAGGGATTGGATCCAGAGGACAGGTGGTGGGATTGCAGGATCGGATGACTTGCAGTATCTCATCTTCTGTTAAGGTTGAGAAGCTTGACAGAGACGTAGTGGATTGTTGGCTGTGTTGTGTAATCATTGTTGGAGAGGAAGTGAAGGTCTGGCAGATTTTCCTAATCTTCTCATCATAGAAGGAGGCAAAGTCATTAGCAGTCAGGAGGATGGAGCAGGTGCAGCAGGGGGGTTTAGTAGAGAAGAGAAGATGTTGTGAAGCTTACGAGGATCTTGTGCAGAGGCCTCAAGCTTTTCCTTGTAGAAGGCAGTTTTGGCAGAAGTCACCTCAAAGAAAATTTGGTCAGGAGTGCACGGTAAGATGAGAGGTCTACATCAAGTTGTGATTTTTTCCACTTCCTCTCTGCAGATCGGAGTTCTCGTCGATTACTGCGCAAAACTTCTGACAGCCACGGTGTGGGACAAGAAGTCTTCTTGGGTCTTGTAGTCAAGGGACAAAGGAGGTCCATGGTTGAGGAAAGAGATGAGAGGAAGGAGTCCGTAGCAACGTCTAAGGGTAGAGAGGAAAAGGAGACGGGTCAGGAAGAGATGAAAGAGTACATGAAGTTACAGAGGAGGGAGATAGAGTGAAGGTTAGGACGGATAAGAGAGACATGTAAATTATTTTTAGGTTGAATAGGAAGAGTGATTAAAAGGAAACCAGGTGATGATCAGAGATTGGAAGTGGAGTGGCAGTCATGTCTGTAGCTGGAGTAGGACGGTGAAAACCAGGTCCAGGACATTTCCTCCCTTGTGTGTTGGAGGGCAGCTGTTAAATGTCAAGGAGAAGGTATTCAGAAAAGGCAAGAGGCAAGATGACTGAAGTTTGTCGGATGGGAGGTTGAAGTCACCAAGAACTGTCAGAGGGGTGCCGTCAGAGGGGAAAGTACTGAGGAGCGTGTCCATCTCTTCAGGAAGTCCCCAAGGGGCCAGGAGGGCGGTAGATGACAATGATGAAAAGGTTGATTGGAGAGGTAACTGAAACTGCATGAAATTCAAAAGAAGAGATGGTTAAATGAGACAAAGGGAGAGGTGTGAAACACCATCTCCGTGATAAAAGTAGACCTGTACCACCACCTCTGCCAATTTCTCTTGGTGAATGAGAGAAAGCATAGGCAGAAGACAGAGCAGCTGGTGTAGCAGTGTTCTGTGGGGATATCCAGGTCTCAGTAAGTGCCAGAAAGTCAAATGTGTAGTGGGAAGCCAAGCCTGTGATGAAGTCAGCTTTCCTTACAGCAGACTGACAATTCCAGAGCCCACCTACCACCGCTGTTTGAGATTGAGACAACAGGGAAGGGTAGATGAGGTTACTGACGATGTGACATCTGTTCTGTGGATAGGAACGTCTGTGTCTGTAAGAGATTACTACAGAGATGGGTTTGAGGCACATGACTAATCTCCCAGTTTGAGATCAATGTGGTTTTAAAGTAAGAAATAGTATAAATAGGACTTTCTAAATAACACTAAGAGTTACTGACTTTAAGGGGGTTACCTACTTGTGGGGACTACCTACTACCGCTACAGACCGCTACAGGTGCGCCTTCAATATAAGTGAGTAAGCCCTACCCACAATTCACACCTCAAGTGAGACTGAAACTACTCTTGATTAATCACCTGACCAAGCTAATAAGCACAGACCAACACTCTAGAATCAACTGAGTTAAATAGATATACAAAGTTAGAATCCTACCTTACCAGAAGAGAGTAAACATCTCCAACTCCACATCATGTCTTTTAGACAATGCCACTGTCTTAACACCATACAACATCGCAGGTCTCTCCACAGTCCTATAAACTTTCTCTTTCACTCTTGCAGATACCCTTTTATCACAAATCACTCCTACTACTCTTCTCCACCCACGTCTGCACTCTTTTCTTCACTTCTCTAACACACTCTTCATTAATTTGCACTTTTGAACCCAGGTACCTGATCTCCTCCACCTTCTCCACCTCTTCTCCCTGCAACCGCACCACTCCACTGCCCTCCCTCTTCTTCACACACATGTATTCTGTCTTACTCCTACTAACTTTCATTCCCCTTCTCTCCAGCGCATACCTCCACCTCTCCAGGCTCTTCTCAACCTGCTCCACACTCTCACCACAAATCATAATATCATCCGCAAACATCATAGTCCATGAAGACTCCTGTCTGACCTCTTCCGTCAACCTGTCCATCACCACTGCACACAGGAAAGGGCTTAGAGCCGATCCTGATGCAGTCCAACCTCCAATTTGAAACAGTCTGTTATTCCTACTGCACACTTTACTGCTGACGCACTGTCCTCATACAGTACCAAAAGTGTGCTTTGTCTAAATCCACAAACACACAATGCAACTCCTTCTGACCTTCTCTATACTTCTTCATCAACATTCTGAAAGCAAATAATGCATCTGTGGTGCTCTTCCTCTGCATAAAACCTGTTGCTCACAGATGGTCACCTCTTCTTTCAGCTTGGCTTCCACTACTCTTCCCATAACTTCATGGTGTGACTGATCAACTTAATTTCCCTGTAGTTACTGCAGGTCTGCCCATCTCCCTTATTCTAAAAGATCAGTACCAGCACACTCCTTCTTTATTCCTCAGGCATCCTCTCACCTTCCAAAATCCTGTTAAACAATCTTGTTAAAAACTCCACTGCCATCTCAGCTAAACATCTCCATGCTTCTACCGGTATGTTATCTGGTCCGACTGACTTTCCACTTTTCATCCTCTTAATTGCTCTCACTTCATCCTTACTAATCCTATGCACTTCCTGCTTAACCAACTCCACACCACATCTCTCTCTCTCATTTTCCTCGTTCATCAGCTGCTCAAAATACTCCCTCTCAATACACTCTCCTCACTAGTCAACACATTTCCATCTACATCCTTTATTGCTCTAACTTGCAGCACATCCTTCCCAGCTCTGTGTCTCTGCCTGGCCAATCGGTACAAATCCTGTTCTCCTTCCTTAGTGTCCAACTTCTCATACAGCTCTTCTTATGCCTTTTCCTTGGCTTTCGGCACATCTCTCTTTACCTGCTGCCCCATCTCCTTCTACTCCTGTTTACTTTTCTCATCACTCTGTCAATCCAAATTCTGTTTTCTGTTTCTGCTTTGTCTTCCTTTCTATTTCCAGATATCGCACCAAGTACCTTTCTAGCTGTCTCCTTTTTCACTTCTGCAGTAGTTGCCCAATCATCCAGCATCTTAATAACTCCACCTAGCCCCTGTCTGACCTCTTTCCTGAATCTCACACTAGAGTCTTCCGCCTTCAGTTTCAACCATCTTATTCTTCTTTCAGTCTTCACTCTCCTCCTCTTCTTTTTCACCCCCAAAACCATCCTACAGACCACCATCCGATGTCTAGCTACACTGTCCCCTGACAACACCTTACAATCTCCATTCTCCTTCAGGTTGCATCTCCTACATAGAACATAGTCCACCTGTGTGCACCTTCCTCCACTCTTATACGTCACCCTATGATCCTCCTTCTTCTTAAAATAAGTGTTTACCACTGCCATTTCCATCCTTTTAGCAAAATCTACCACTATCTACCCCTCCACATTACTCTTCTTAAAGCCATACCTACCCATCACCTCCTCATCACCTCTGTTCCCTTCACCTACATGCCCATTGAAATCCGCCCCAATCACTATGAAAGATTAATTTCTAGGTACACCTTCTACCAATTCATCCAACTCACTCCAGAATTTTTCCTTTTCCTCCATCTCACAACCCACTTGTGGAGCATAAGCACTGATGACATTTATCATCGCCCCTTCAACTTCCAGCTTCACAATCATTACCCTATCAGAACGTCTCTTCACCTCCACTACACTCTTACTGTACTCTTACTTCAGAATCACCCCTACACAATTTCTCTTTCCATCCACACCATGAAAGAACAGTTGAAACCCACCTCCAATGTTCCTGGTTTTACTCACTTTCCACTTGGTCTCCTGAACACACAACATATCTAGCTTTCTCCTCTCCATCATATCAGCTACCTCCCTCCAACCCTAACCTCCACTCTCCTACAGTTCTCCTTTCCCTGCTGTCTCTGTAGACGTCTTTTTCCTCCCCTTTTCCACCTTTGGTACCCTGTTGGCTTAGGATAAATGTGGGGGTCGTTGGTCACCTGGGCCTCAACCGATCTGTTATGAAATTCTCTTTTGTGATCCACATATTTGATTTAGCGCATGTTGTACGCTGGATGCCCTTCCTAATGCAACCCTCTCCATTTATCCAGTGTGTGTGTGTGTGGGGGGTACTCGTGACAGCCTCATATCATTCTCTGGTTCTAGCCTTGCCCTGTACTTGTTCTTTAGATATGCCAGTGTGGAAAAACCGCTCTCATAAAGGTAAAATACACCTCAATGCTTTTACTGTAAGCTTATTATTAGCACACTGTATTGAATGACATAAATGGAGAAAACCAAATAGTGCTCTCCCACATAATTTAAGTTTGTAGATGCAAAATGCCATGGTTTAAAAAAAAGAATTGTATTGTTCACTAAAACATACTGCTAAACGCTGTGTCAGTTTATCTTGTGTCAGTTTGAATATTTTAGATATTTTTATTAAATTCAGTTTACCCACTAATGTGCAAATATTCTGGAAATGTTTGGAAAAATAAATTATGGAAAGAAAAGTGATTTTAATAGTGAAATGATGTAGGCTGTCACGGACCACATGCAATGCCGCTGCAGACCACCGGTTAAAAACCCCGGTCTTAGAGCGTTACTGTTACTGACTGAAAAACAATTGTATAGAAAATTCTCATACAATGTTTTCTTTTAATAAGCTCCTTACTGAAACTGATTAGTAATTTCAAATATTGTGAAATATTACTGCCATTCCGTTGACAAGTACTAATGGTGAAATACACCCCGAATTGTTGTGGAAATGTTGCAACATTATTTTAATTTGATATAAAACTAAAAGATTTTCATATTTCATAAAACAATATTTTATTCACAATAGAACATAGAGAACATAACAAATGTTTAAACTGAGAAATTTTACACAAAATGAGATCATTTCAAATTTGATGCTTGCAACAGGCAATAAGTTGTCACGGGGGGAAACAAAGAGCTGAAAAAGCCAGAAATTTTGAAAATATGCAGCTGGAAGAACATCTAGCAACTAATCAAGTTAATTGACATCAGGTTTAAACATTTGTTATGTTCTCTTTATTCTATTTTAAATAAAATATTGGCTCTTCCAGAATTTGGGTTGTAGTAAATGGTAGTAAAAGTACAAATACTCAAATGCTAATCAGAAAATGTTAGTATATGTAACTTAAAAATATACTAACAACTTTGGAAAAACAATGTAGACCTCACTTAAATTTTGTAATATTGAAATAAAAAAATAAGCTGTATTCAATCAAAAGTACACATTTTAGGTACAATTGTCCAATCTCTTACCATGTTTTTTCAGTTTACCTGGCTGATTTTCTGGAGGACTGTATATGGTCTTTGCCAGTGTACCAGGAACTAGTAGCACCTATTTCCCTGCTTGGCCACATCTAACAGTCATTGTGGTCTTCTCCCAAATAGGAGCGTGAACGGGGTGAAATCTGTTAAAGCTTGGGGCATCTCTCTTGCAGCAAACAGAACATTCAACGTTTCCTTCCTGGGTGACCTGGTGGAGCACATTGAAGACTGGGTTAGTGAAAACATTTGACTTACATTTGGTGCCGGTGTCATTGTTTTCCACTTACCATGCCATAAGCACTGTTTGTGATTGTGTTTTTTTATGCAGATGCTTTTGACTTTTCCTGGTACACTGGGCCTTCCTTACAGGGACTACATCTGCCAGGAATCCCCCCCAGTCTCTCCCTATGAGTAGAAGGACAGGTAAATTGGTTATGAGCCCAACCAGAAGTGACCATTCACCTTTATTGCTTCCCACCCACACTTTGGCTGTGGGAACCTCGTGTATGTCCCCATTTATGCAGATGACTGGGATCGCACCTTTGCAGTCCCTGGCAGCATGGCTTCCCGGGCTAGAGTAATGGTGCTTTTTGTGTATAACAGCATCTGGGTGGGGCTGCCATTTATTTTGTATGCGTTTTTGCGGTTCAGACTGAGTGGGCATGGGCTTGTCTTGAGGAAAGTTATAGTGCGAGGTGGTGGAATATTCAATTGCCACTTGTTCAGTTATCTCTTCCGTTGTAACCACCTCTTTGTGGTGTGCAGCAGACCGTCTTTTTAGGCATGGGGCATGCACTTTACTCTGTAAACCCACTGATGAAATTCTGTGTTTGCATTTGTAGGCAACAGACCAAAGTGTGCCATGAGATCTCCTCTTTCACAGTGTCACAATCATCAGCCTCCTGCTGTGGTCCATGTTCATGTTTGCTTTCTACAAACTCTCTTTTTGAGTGTCGTGACTGTATGTGAGTTAGAGATCTGGCAAGAGTGAAAGAGTGGCATGTGAAAGGGGGCGTCTGTGTGGGTGAAGGCACCAAGGTGTGGCCGGCGGCAAAGCCGTGCGGTGTCAATTCGGTGGTGAAGCGCAGCGCTAAACAGCTTTGGTCTAATAGGAGGTCAGAAGCACCTGCTGAGATACCATGGTTGGGGCTTTTTGTGACAAGCCAGGATTTGCACGGGGAGGGAACCTTCGTCCTCCTGATGCTGCTGCTGCCTAGAAGAAAAGCAACACATGGCATTAATGTAGTCCAAATCCAGCTCCCCTCCGCTGCAGGTTCTTCAATCTTATCATAATTGCGTGACTTATCACACTTATGCATAACCCGTGTGAGTAACCACACTACTCTGAAAAACTTCTTCTTATGCAACTTGGCTTTTTTGAATATATTCTGCAATTCTGCACTACCTTGTGGTCTGTATGCAATTATCATGGCCATAAACTCACGTATCACAATGTGCAAATTTCCTTTGCGGTTGGGGTAGTTCTCCTTTTGCAGCTTTTGTTTTTTTAAAAACAAAAGCCAGTCTGTGTGTGTAAATGTGTACGCTTATAAAAAAAAAAAAAACCACAACTTTGGAAAAACAAAGTTGACCTCACTTGAATTTTGTAATATGGAAATAAAAAAATATAAGCTGTATTCAATCAAAAGTACACATTTTAGGTACAATTGTCCAATCTCTTACCATGTTGTTTCAGTTTACTTGGCTGACTTTCTGGAGGACTGCATACGGTCTTGGCCAGTGTGCCAGGAACTAGTAGCACCTAATCCCCTGCTTGGCCACATCTAAAAGTCATTGTGGTCTTCTCCCAAATAGGAGCTTGAACGGGGTGAAATCTGTGAAAGCTTGGGGGAACTCTATTGCAGCAAACAGAACATCCAAAGTTTCCTTCCTGGATGGCCTGGTGGAACACATTTAAGACTGGGTTAGTGGAAACATTTGACTTACATTTGGCGCCGGTGTCATTGTTTTCCGCTTACCATGCCATAAGCGCTGTTTGGGCTTTTGATTTTTTTCTGGTCCCTTGGGCCTTCCTTACAGGGACTACATCTGCCAGGAACCCTGGTCAGTCTCTCCCTATGAGTCGAAGGACAGGAAAATTGGTTATGAGCCCAACCAGAAGTGACCACTTGCCTTTATAGCTTTCCACCCACACTTTGGCTGTGGGAACCTTGTGTATGTCCCCATGTATGCAGATGACTGGTATCGCACCTTTGCATTCCCTGGCAGCATGGCTTGCCGGGCTTGAGTAATGGTGCTTCTTGTGTATAACAGCATCTGGGTGGGGCTGTCATTTATTTTTAATGCGTTTTTGCGATTTTGCGGTTCTGACTGAGTGGGCATGGGCTTGTGTTGAGGAAAGGTATAGTGCGAGGTGGTGGAATATTCCATTGCCACCTGTTCAGTTATCTCTTTCGTTGTAACCACCTCTTTACCACCTTTTTAGGCATGTGAAATGGGGGCATGTGTGTGGGTGAAGGCACCAAGGTGTGGCCAGGGGCAAAGCCGTGCAGTTCCAATACGGTGGTGGAGCGCAGCGCTAAACAGCTTTGGTCCAATAGGAGGTCAGGAGCACCTGGCGAGATGCCATGGTTGGGGCTTTTTGTGACAAGCCAGGAGTTGCACAGGGAGGGAATCTTCGTCCTCTCTGATGCTGCTGCTGCTGCCGCCTGGAAGAAAAGCAACACATGGCATTAATGTAGTCCAAATCTTGCTCCCCTCCGCTGCAGGTGCAAGCTGCAAGTGCAAAGCCTTTGATACTATTTTGTCTCTTCTAGGACAGTGTTCCATTTCTCTCCCCTGCCATTGCACCTTTTACTATGGTATGTTGCTAAGCCTGAATAAATAAACACAGCTGTACATCTATTATATTTGCATAAGGTATCACACTTATGCATAACCCGTGTGAGTAACCACACTACTCTGAAAAACTGCTTCTTATGCAACTTAGCTTTTTTGAATATATTCTGCAATTCTACACTACCTTGTGGTCTGAGGAGGTGGTAGCTCAATGGTTAAGGCATTGGGCTTTGGATCAGAAGATCACAGGTTCAAATCCCACCACCACCAAGCTGCCACTGCTGGGCCCTTGAGCAAAGCCCTAAAACCCTCCCCTGCTCAGTTGTAAGTCGCTCTGGATAATGGCGTCTGCCAAATGCCGTAAATGTAATGGTCTGTATGCAATTATCATTGCCATAAAAACATGTATCACAATGTGCATATTTCATTTGCTGCTTGGGTAGTTCCCCTTTTGCAGCTTTTGTTTTTTTAAAAGCAAAAGCCAGATTGTGTGTGTAAATGTGTGCGCTTATAAAAAAAAAAAAAAAGTTTTAGTGGATTGGGCACTCTTTAGAATCTGTTCCAATATGAAAATTTATCTGAGGAAACTTCGGCAGCTGGGCTGAATACTTTGAATTTTGGTTGGCCCAGGCCATGTAAAGCTCTGATTTCATAGCTGACATTATATAGGTATGTACAAGTATGAATTTATGTATATACAGAATAAATATGGGTGGAATATACAGTAGTGCAATGATAAACCTGTTATCGATGAAGCAAAAATGCATAGTGGTTAAAGCAGTGCAAAATACACAGAAAGTAACAGTGCAGTAGTGTGTTGTTAGCATTGTATGACGATCAGCTGTTCAGTGCAGTAAGAGCTGCAGGAAAAAAAGCTATTCTTCACTCTGCCCGATGGGAGACGGGTAAATAGTCCATGGTCGGGGTAAGAGGTAACTTAGATGATGCCCCTCATCCTTTGCAGACAGCATTTATTGGAAATGTTCTCCAAGGTGGGTAGATGAGTGCTGGTGATTCGTTGGGTACCCTCTAATGGGCTTTTTTATGGTCCGAACAGTGTAGCTGCTGTGCCACACTGAGATGCAGTTTGTTAGGATGCTCTCAATGGCACAACTGTAAAAGTTCTCCATTGTCCTGTAGAACAGACGGCTCTTTATAAGTCTCCTCAGGAAATAGCAGAGGTGGCAAAAATACACACATCCTTCACTCAAGGAGAAGAACATATACTCATGTATTAAAAGACTCTGGTAAAAGTTGAAGTACTAAAATACACTTTTTCACTTAATTTAAAGTAAAGAAGTTTGGGGTCTAATTTAAAAAATGTAGCCATTATTACTACCTATTTTAGTGTCCAGCTGGTAACTGGACCTCACGTCATATTAATATATTAATACACAACAAATTTTGTTATCTAATAAATGTATCCAGACTGAAAAAACACCATATGGAACACAAGCAGAGAAAAGATGATGTCTCTGTTCTCAGTCATTTTTATATTACTAACTCCTTCTGTCTCATCCACGTTAACACCAGACTTCTTGTTGCCTCTGCTGTGCTCATTGTTAGCTTCGTAAACTAGTCTATGTCTGTGGTAGCAGCCTGCATTCCCCCACAGGACCTGATGCACATGAGTGCGGCTCGGGACAAGATTTAATTGGTGAATGCAGGTGCGGGCGATAAAATACTCGCGTGTGCATGTTGCGGGACAATAAAATTATTCACGGGACTCCCACAGAATGATCTTAAAAATATAAAAAAAATAGTAAATTACTAAAAACAAATAAACTGGTATGTATCTATGGTAAAAAAGCAACAATGGCAACTAAAATAAAATAAATCAACACAGGCACAAGGTAGTAAGTAAACTCTCAAAAAAGATAAAAACGCATCGTTAGTTTTTTTTAGCACTTGACAGGCAGTTTTGATCGCTTTATTAGAAAGTTGTTTGTGTGTGAAAGAAAATAAAAGTTGTTTTACCCACTTGTTTTTGTTCTGTTATAACCCTTTATGGTTACCTATAACAAGTTTACTGCACACACAATCACACTTAAAAACTGCTAACCAACCTTTTCCCATCAGCTGAAAACAACTACATTTATGTTATTTATAATTATTTATTTGTTGTTTTTTGTTTTGGTGCTCACGATTACTCTTGTAATCATCAAAAATGTCTAACAGTTTATTTGCTTTTAGTTTGGCAAAAATATGTTGTTAAACTTGAATGTGTTTTCATTTTGTAGAACTAAAGTAGAAATGTTTTCGTTGATCCGGTTTATGAACTTCACTATACTGGAGACAAACCCCTCTGTTTTCCAGTAAACATGAACACATACTATATATAGAATAAATGTGCATGTTAAAAGTAAATTGTATGACTATACTATGGAAATGCTATATTTAAACTACAACTATACACTGAGGCCACTAGGGGATGTAAAGGATATTATTTATTAACTAATTAGAGAACTAGAATGTTACTGACTCTAAGACAAATACTGGTCTTTTTCCTATTACAAACTTTAAACACAATTATTTTTTACAATCACTTTGGCCTTAATTTTACAAACTGTCAGTTTTCACAAGTCTACACACAAAAATCACAACTTCTTCTTCTTTCATCTTGTCCCATCAGGGGTCACCACAGCAGATCATTCGTCTCCATACCCCCCTGTCCTCTACATCTGCCTCTTTCAAAACAACTACCTGCATGTCTTCCCTCACCACATCCATAAACCTCCTCCTTGGTCTTCCTCTTTTACTCCTTCCTGGTGTCTCCATCCTCAGCATTCTCCTACCGATATACCCCATGTTCCTCCTCTGCACATGTCCAAACCGTCTCAATCACACCTTCCTCACCTTGTCTCCAAAACCTCCTACATGCGCTGTTCCTCTAATAAACTCATTTCTAATCCTGTCCATCGTCGTCACTCCCAATGAAAACCTCAACATCTTCAGCTCTGCTACCTCCAGCTCCGCCTCCTGTCTTTTACTCAATCCCACTGTCTCTAAACCATACAACATCTCAGGTCTCACCACAGTCCTATAAACTTTTAGCCTACACTCTCACAGATACTCTTCTATCACAAATCACTCCTGCTATCACTCTTCTCCACCCACTCCACCCTGCCTGCACACTTTTCTTTACTTCTCTAACACACTCTCGATTACTTTGAACTGTTGACCCCAGGTACCTGAACTCCTCCACCTTCTCCACCTCTTCTCCCTGCAACCGCACCACTCCACTGCCCTCCCAATCACAATATCATTCGCAAACATCATAGTCTGGGAAGACTCCTGTCTGACCTCGTCCGTCAACCTGTCCACCACCACTGATAACAGGAAAGGGCTGTGAGCCGATAACGCGTTACTTTTAAAAATAAAGTAACTTCGTTACTGTATGGTGCGTTACCCGTTACTTTTTTAAATGAATTAATTTCGGCTGAAGTGTAGTATACAGCCTAACTTACAGCAGTGTCGCATTGTAGGATTGGTGGATAACCCACTGTAAACAGGAAGAAGACGCACTGTAGAATTGGTGGATTACCCTCTGTAAACACGAGGAAGACGCGCTGTGGGCGTGTCTCCGTTTATTCAGGTCTGTGCGGCAGTAATGGCGAGTCGAGGCGAGAGCAAGACGAGTTTCTCAAAGTGGAAATATGCTCATTATTTCACTTAAGTTGAGTATAAAGACTATAACTTTTAAGTCAAATGTAAGCTGTGTCTTTTTGGTTCGAAGCTCGTATCTACTGCGATAAACAGCAACTCCAATCTGTTGAAGCTCCTCCAGGACCTACATGCCTGAGGAGCTAGAAGCTAGAAGCTAACCCGGTGTTCTGTTCTACATTGTTGATAGATTTCATACTTCAACTGTGAAGGGAACATTTTTAGGAGCTCAACACAACAGCAGAAGCCACTTTAGTTTTTGATTGTGAATATATTATTCAGCTTGTTTTGTTATTTATTTCAGAAATCCTTGTGATATATTCAGTTTGTGCTGGTCTGACTTTAATAAAATAGTGTTTAAAAATTACTCTATATATACACTGTATACATATACATATACATGCCCAGCTGAAAAGCTCTACATACATTGAATTCACTGTTTCATGAATTTCACGACATATCTATTGAATTCTCATGATTAAAGCAAGTTTGAGAAACACAGTGTAACAAGTTTACTGCACACACACACAGTCACACTTTAAAACTGTTAAACAAATTCATACAGTCAGCTGAAAACAACTCCGTTTAAGCACTGGGGTTAAAAAAGGTTGTGTGTAAATAATACTGAAATGGTGCTTTTATTAGACAGGAACAACTTCAGCTGTATTACTAAATATACAATCTTACAAAGATTAAATGTTTGCAAGAAGATAGTAAGAATTTCAGAGGTGATTGTTTGAGCACATCCTCGTGACACACGATAACTTAGAACCTAAAGGGAAACTAATATTTGAGTCTTGAAAGCATCAGAGCTGTGAGTATTCTGATCACATCACAAATTACATTACAAAACGTTATAGTATCAGATTCAGTTTTAATCACTTATAAATATATTGTTGTTGTTTACAACTGGAACAATTAATGGTAGAATGTGTAAGATTTTTGATTGTGAATCTTTTAATATTCTTCATGTTTATTTTATAGTTCCGATTGTGCTATTGCCTTGGATATGCAAAAGATCAGGACATTTTTTTTTAAAGAAATCATTTTCCTTATAGGCTAATTTTACAGTTACAGATAGATTGTAAAAGTGGATATTGTTTTTTGACAAATGTTGTTTTTGCTGACTTAATTTATAATTGTAATGATGCAAAATACTACTTTATTATATAAATTCAAATATTTATCAAAATATGAAATCATTAATTTGATCTAAACTGGTCTCAATTTTGGGACAAAATAAATCATCATGAATTATTAGCTACAAATGTTTCTCTTATAACCAACAAAGCTTGTATATTTCAACCGAACCAAAAAAATAATAATAACAACAAACAACAATGCAACGAGTGACAACAGTATAACGAATAGAAAATAATAAAAAATTAAAACATCAACACACGATCAAAACACTGACAAAAAGTAGACATACATGTGGAATTTGCTTCTCTTTTTAGATTAAAAATGACGACAGCTGTGAAGTTCTCCAGCACCGGCAACAACATCGTCACTGCACTCCTCATTATTTTAACTGTTTGCTGCTGGTGAGTTTCTATGTCCACTTAAAGTGACCAGACTTTTTTTAATCACTAGTTTTGCACAAACAATGTTTTTTTCACATTTGTTTAATAGAAATTATCCTTGACTTCAGATTTTCGATATAAACTGGACATGGCACCAGATAGCACCAGATTCTGTATTTGATGTAAATTTTAATACAACTTGGAACACATACATGAACATTTCGAATTATTTTAAAAGGATAATAAAAGCCTACACATCCCCTAAATTTGTTTTGATTTTATACGCTTTTTTTTATATCTTTTGTATTTTTGTTTTAAAAAAGGTTTTAACTCAGATCTGGAGTCCTTGTAATCCATACAAATTATACTGTATTACACAAGTATGACCAGAGATTGCAAAAGTAAAATAGCCTTTATTTGTCACATACACATTACAGCATATGAGGAGCTGTAGGAGAAGTTGGACTCTAAGGAAGGAGAAAAGGATTTGTAGCGATTGGCCAGGCAGAGGGACCGAGCTGGGAAGGCTGTGCTGCAAGTTAGAGCAATAAAGGATGAAGATGGAAATGTGATGACTAATGAGGAGAGGGTGATGGAGGGAGTATTTTGAGCAGCTGATGAATGAGAAAAATGAGAGAGAGAAGGTTGGATAATTTTGAGATGGTGAAGCAGGAAGTGGATAGGATTAGTAAGAAGGACGTGAGAGCAGCGATTAAGAGGATGAAGAGTGGAAAATCGGTAGGACCAGATGACATACCAGTAGAAGGGTGGAGATGTTTAGGAGAGATGCAGTGAAGCTTTTAACCAGATAATTCAACAAAATTCTGGAAGGTGGGAGGATGCCTGAGGAATGGAGAAGGAGTGTGCTGGTACTGATCTTTAAGCATAAGGGAGATGTTCAGACCTGCAGTAACTACAGCGGAATAAAGTTGATCAGTCACACCATTAAGTTATGGGAAAGAGTAGTGGAAGCCAGGATGATAGGAGATCTTCTGTGAGCAGCAGTATGGTTTCATGCTGAGGAAGAGCAACACAGATGCATTATTTGCTTTGAGAATGTTGATTGAGAAGTATAGTCAGAAGGAGTAGCATTGTGTGTTTGTGGATTTAGAGAAAGCGTACGACACTTGTGCCAAGAGAGGAGTTGTGGTATTGTATGAGGAAGTCAGGTGTGTCTGAGAAGTATGTGAGGGTGGTGAAGGACATGTATGAGGACTGTGAGAGAGCAGTAAAGTGTGCGGTAGGAATGACAGGTTCAAGATGGAGGTGGAACTGCATCAAGGATCAGCTCTGATTTACTGTTTTAAACCTTTCCTGTTTGCAGTGGTGATGGACAGGTTGAAGGACAAGGTCAGAGAGGAGTCTCCATTGACTATGATGCTTGCCAATGACACTGTCCAGACATAATATTATGGCCTCCGATTAGGCATTAACATTAAGACCACTGCCTAAAATTGTCCTGCCAAGACAGTCTTGGCCACTATTCCTTTCTTGGACCACTTTTGATAGATACTGACCACTGCTGATAAAATCCCACTGCAGTTCAAATCCTTTTGCTTGTGCTATTTTACCTGCTTCTAACACATCAACATTGAGTACAAAATGTTCACTTGCTGCCTGATATCTCACCCACTTACAGGTGCTATGATGAAGAGATAGTCAATGTTATTCACCTCACTGGTCATAATGTTACAATGTCATAATAATTGCTGTGTATATACATAAATATATAAAGGGGAAATTGAACGCCGATTGTGATAATTAAAATAATAACAATGGCGACATCTGGTGGACAAGCCAGCCAATCCAGTTCCCTTTCTCTATACACCATTTACATTTGCGGCATTATCCAGAGCGACGTACAGAAGTGATTTGAGTCTCTAGCAATGAATAAATCTACACTGGTACGCCAGATTACAAACTTAATATAATTATAATTTTTGAATTCTACAAAGCAAACTTGGAAAGTGCTAAATTAAGTGTTTCAGGAAGAGGTAGGTCTTCAATCGTTGCTTGAAGATAGTCAGGGACTCCGCTGTACAAATATCTGAGGGAAGTTCATTCCACCACCTCATGGCCAGAACAGAAAAGAGCCTTGAAGTATACTTACATTCATTCTGAGAGAAGGTGGTACCAGTTGAGCAGTGCTGGAGGATCTCAGACAGCGTGGTGCAGTGCAAAATGTGATGAGGTCTCTGAGGTAAGATGGCACCGGTCCATTTTTGGCCTTGTAGGCAAGCATCAGTGTTTTGAATCTTATACATGCAGCTACTGGAAGCCAGTGAAGGAGCAGCAGTGGGGTGGTGTGGGAAAACTTGGGCAGATTGAACACAAGCTGTGCAGCTGCGTTTTGCATCATTTGCAGTAGATGAATAGCGTTCAGGGGAAGACCTGCCAGCAAAGAGTTGCAGTAGTCGAATCTTGGAATGACAAAAGACTGAACAGGCACCTGTTCACCTGTGTGGACAGAAATGGTTGAATCTTTTGGATGTTGTAGAGAAGAAATCGACAGGAACGAGTCACATTAGCAACATGTGGGAAGAAGGTCAGTTCATTGTCGATAGTTACTCCAAGGTTATGAGCAGTGGCTGAAGGGGAGAGCAGAGAGTCAAGAAGTGTTATTTGGTGATCTTGACCTGGAGATGAATCACCTGGGATGACCAGCAGTTCTGTTTTGCTGGGGTTAAGTTTTAGTTGATGAGCACTTATCCATGAAGATATGTCTGCAGGTATTAAGCAGGTGGGTAGTGGATCCTATCTTGTTGGCTCCTCTGCAAGACATATATATATATATATATATATATATATATACACACATACACATACACACAAGAAGGGAAATTATTCATAGATGGTGATTAAAAATTGATAATTAAAAACAAATGGGATGAACAGCATGGAGGAACAATGGCGACATCTGGTGGACACAAAGTTAAACAATAGACACTCGAGACCAGATCGCTGACACAAAATATATATACAGTGAGGAAAATAAGTATTTGAACACCCTGCTATTTTGCAAGTTCTCCCACTTAGAAATCATGGAGGGGTTCTGAAATTGTCATCGTAGGTGCATGTCCACTGTGAGAGACACTGTGAGAAATCACAATATATGATTTTTTAACTATTTATTTGTATGATACAGCTGCAAATAAGTATTTGAACACCTGAGAAAGTCAATGTTAATATATGGTACAGTAGCCTTTGTTTGCAATTACAGAGGTCAAACATTTCCTGTAGTTTTTCACCAGGTTTGCACAAACTGCACTAGGGATTTTGGCCCACTCCTCCACACAGATCTTCTCTAGATCAGTCAGGTCTCTGGCCTGTCACTGAGAAACACGGAGTTTGAGCTCCCTCCAAAGATTCTCTGTTAGGTTTAGGTCTGGAGACTGGCTAGGCCATGCCAGAACCTTGATATGCTTCTTACAGAGCCACTCCTTGGTTATCCTGGCTGTGTGCTTCGGGTCATTGTCATGTTGGAAGACCCAGCCCCAACCCATCTTCAATGCTCTAACTGAGGGAAGGAGGTTGTTCCCCAAAATCTTGCAATACATGGCCCCGGTCATCCTCTCCTTAATACAGTGCAGTCGCCCTGTCCCATGTGCAGAAAAACACCCCTAAAGCACAATGCTACCACCCCCATGCTTCACAGTTGGGATGGTGTTCTTGGTGTACTCATCATTCTTCTTCTTCCAAACACAGCCTTGTGGAGGTGTACAATTTTGTCTCTATTGTCTTTGGACAGCTCTTTGGTCTTGGCCATGTTAATAGTTGGACTATTACTGATTGTATGGGGTGGACAGGTGTCTTTATGCAGCTAACGACCTCAAACAGGTGCATCTAATTTAGGATAATAAATGTAGTGGAGGTGGACATTTTAAAGGCTGACTAACAGGTCTTTTAGGGTCAGAATTCTAGCTGATAGACAGGTGTTCAAATACTTATTTGCAGCTGTATCATACAAATAAATAGTTAAAAAATCATTTATTGTGATTTCTGGATTTTTTTTTTCAGATTCCATGATTTTTAAATGGGAGAACTTGCAAAATAGCAGGGTGTTCAAATACTTATTTTCCTCACTGTATACACGTGAAATTTGCCCAACTTGATAAAAAGTGCAGAGGATAAAACAGTAGGAAAAATTGTAATTAAGGTGAACTTTGCTGCATCTTCTGGGGTGTTTGCTGATGGAGAGGTTACTTCTAAAAACTCTGCGGAACACACTGACCGACTGCAATTTAAACAAGTTTGCTCCATGTCTGAAAGATTCTTCATTTTGGTAAAGTTAAATTGTTAATATTAAGCAGGTGTGAAAAATTGTGGTGAGATCGGTTAAGTAATTCATTTTCTTACTCTTTTACTATTTGGAATTAGGATTGTAATAGTATGGATATAAATAATTATTAAACCAACTAAACAAATCTAAACAAATATTTGTTAATTCTAAATATTTGTGAGAACAATTTACAATAATATTTATTAATTAAATTACGATTTAAGCCACACTGTGAATGTGTCTACTTGGAGAATCAGCCAGGAGCTCAGTGGGTCAGCGAAGTTCACCAAACCGGGACCGTCCACCCTCAAGGCTGCAGGTACCAGCATGTAATAAAAGGTTAGAAGACACCTGTTATATTCAAAAGTCTGTTAGTTGATCTGTGGCCTGAAGGGGAAGTCAGTCTTGGGTAGGGAGGAAGTTAGCTGGGCTTGAGCCAAAGAATCGTAAGGGTGGCAGTACGAGACAGTGTTGAATGAGAAGCAGCAAATGTTAAGTACCTCCTGCCAGTAAATTAGCAAGACTTCCTATTAGCTTCCCACACACAAGAATTAGACGATAAATGAAATATGTTAGCAGACTTTCTCACCCCTACAGTCAAACACTGAGGTGGAAACTTAATGGTTTGTGTTTTTTTTGGAGCAGGAAATGTCGGAGACATATTCCGGAAAGTGAAAGGAATCCTGAACCAACATAGCTCCTATTCCATACTTCAACACCATGCATTTCCATCTGGACTGCAGCTCAGTGAAACCAACTTCACCATACAACAAGACAATGACACGAAGTGTACGTCCGAGCTCCAATTTAAAGAATAAACAGTAGTCTGGAGTGTTATCTAATATGGAATGGCCTGCCCAGTCACCACACCTTAATGCTATTGAACTACTTTCGGATGAACTGGGTGATGAGGTCAGAAGGAAATTTTTAACTTGTGAAGAACACCTTTGGCGAATTTCACAAGAGCTGAATTTACATTTCACACAAAATCACATACATTTCATATACAATCAATCTTTAATAAAATAATACAATAAAACATAATAAAATTTAATAAAATAAAACAATCCCACCCTTCTGCAACACAATATGTAAGTATATCCCTGTTGCAAGTCCAGTGCAATGACACCATTATCACTGGGACAGATGGTGATAATTAAAAATTGATTATTAAACACAAATGGGACGAACAGCATGGAGGAACAATGGCGACATCTGGTGGACAAAAAGTAAAACAACAGACAACTTGAGCCTAGATCACCGACACAAAATATATATGCACGTGAAATTTGCTTATCGTTTCAGATTAACAATGAAAACAGACATGAAGTAAGCAACAACATCATTGCTGCACTCATGATTATTTTGATTGATTGTTTGATTGATTGACTTTGGGGAATTTCTATTAGATTAGATTAGATTAGATTCAACTTTATTGTCATTGTGCAAGGTACATGTACAGAGCCAATAAAATACACTTAGCATCTAAAAAGAAGTGCATACACTGCCTATTCACAATAAACAGCAGTATGCTATACAAGGGTATGGGGTCCATTAGTACAGGGGTGAGGGTGACATGAACAATGTATGGAGCATATACAGTAACGTATAACTGTGCAAAAATTGTGCATAGGATAGACATGCCAGAAGATAACATGCTCAAATAACATTATAAAGATATGTACAAGTATGAATTTATGTATATACAGAATAAATATGGCTGGAATATACAAACTTGATTCCAAATAAGTTGGGACACTCTACAAATTGTGAAAAAAAAAAGAATGCATTGATGTGGAAGTTTCAAATGTTAATATTTTATTCAGAATACAACATAGATGACATATCAAATGTTTAAACTGAGAAAATGTATCATTTTAAATGAAAAATAAGTTGATTTTAAATTTCATGGCATCAACACATCTCAAAAAAGTTGGGACAAGGCCATATTTACCACTGTGTGGCATCCCCTTTTGTTTTTATAACAGTCTGCAAACGTCTGGGGACTGAAGAGACAAGTTGCTCAAGTTTAGGAATAGGAATGTTGTCCCATTCTTGTCTAATACAAGCTTCTAGTTGCTCAACTGTTTTAGGTCTTCTTTGTCATATTTTCCTCTTTATGATGCGCCAAATGTTTTCTATGGGTGAAAGATCTGGACTGCAGGCTGGCCCTCAGTACCCAGATCCTTCTTCTATGCCGCCATGATGTTGTAATTGATGCAGTATGTGGTCTGGCATTGTTATGTTGGAAAATGCAGGGTCTCCCCTGAAATAGACGACATCTGGATGGGAGCATATGTTGTTCTAGAACAGGGGTGGGCAAACTTTTTGACTCACGGGCCACAATGGGTTCTCAAAATTTGACAGAGGGGCCGGGCCAGGATATACATACATACATACATACATACATACATACATATACACATTATATACACACACACACACACACACACACACACACACACATATATATATATATATATATATATATATATATATATATATATATATATATATATATATATATTTAATATTACATTAGAGATTTGGCCTGTGACATTAATATTCATGACTCATTGTACAAATTGTTTTCCAAATGCATTAATTAAATTAATAATTAATAACACAAATTCAGTTTCATCAAGTGCCAAAACATCAACAACTTGTTGCTGGGGGGGGGGACAATAAATATAAAGTTTCTCATGATAAATTTTCGAAGGGGACACAAATAATAGTCAAATTGTACTTATAAAGACACAGTGTCCCCACAGTGAAAAACTTTGCTTTTATTATTTTTATCAAGTTTTTCTCAGGTTCAATGACAAAGCAAAACAAGGAATTAAAAAAAAGTTTACATTTGTATTTAAAATTAACTAAGACACTTAAGAACAGAATAGAAATTGATTATACAATAAAATACAGTGAGGTCAGTTCAGATGTAGCCCAGCGCTCATTTAGTAAATGCACAGATAAACAATATGCTCATTGTGTGTTAATGTTAAAATAACATTATACCAAGTCGTCCCGAATAAAACACTGCATGGGAAACGGCTTTGGTGTGTTAGTGTCAGTGCATCATGCTACAAGCTATTGTAAACAAGCTAACGTTCACTAGATAAGTCATGTTTTAATCGCTAATAGAGCAGATTCATGGATAATTACATCGGTAATCAGCATTTTTGCCGCAACTAATTTATGAATGAGTCTGCATCAACTACATTAAAGAGAATCGCTTTATTTAAAGTGAATAAAATACACTAGGTAATGGAGTTGAACATTAATTGGGCCACAGACACACACCTGACTCGTGTGTGTAGAGTAGGTGTGATGAACTGGGAAAGCAGGCAGTGGGTCAAACCATTGTGAGGAAGGGGAGGAGGAACTCGACTGTTTCTAAATGCATTTTTTTGCGGGTTTTTTTCTACTTACACAATTATTTAGGTATACATACATTTATTTTCCACAATAGAGAGTGCAATATTTTGAAAAAAAAAATGTTGGGGGGACAACCCTCGGATTTACGCCTATGTTTACCTGTACCTATTTTAATATCATTTTGTCACGTTCGGCGGGCCGGATTAATAAATCCAATAAATCCGCGGGCCGAAGTTTGCCCATGTCTGTTCTAGAACTTGGATATACCTTTCAGCATTGATGGTGCCTTTCCAGATGTGTAAGCTGCCCATGCCACACGCACTCATGCAACCCCATACCATCAGAGATGCGGGCTTCTGAACTGAGCGCTGATAACAACTTGGGTTGTCCTTATCCTCTTTAGTCTGGATGACATGGCGTCCCAGTTTTCCAAAAAGCACTTTAAATTTTGATTGGTCTGACCACAGAACAGTTTTCCACTTTGCCACAGTCCATTATAAATGAGCCTTGGCCCAGAGAAAACGCCTGCGCTTCTGGATCATGTTTAGATATGGCTTCTTTTTTGACCTATAGAGTTTTTTACCCAGCAATGGCGAATGGCACGGTGGATTGTGTTCACCGACAATGTTTTCTGAAAGTATTCCTGAGCCCATGTTGTGATTTCCATTACAGTAGCATTCCTGTATGTGATGCAGTGCCGTCTAAGGGCCCGAAGATCACGGGCATCCAGTATGGTTTTCTGGCCTTGACCCTTACGCACAGAGATTGTTCCCGATTCTCTGAATCTTTGGATGATATTATGCACTGTAGATGATGATAACTTCAAACTCTTTGCAATCTTTCTCTTAAAAACTCCTTTCTGATATTGCTCCACTATTTTTCGCCGCAGCATTGGGGGAATTGGTGATCCTCTGCCCATCTTGACTTCTGAGAGACACTGCCATTCTGAGAGGCTCTTTTTATACCCAATCATGTTGCCAATTGATCTAATAAGTTGCAAATTGGTCCTCCAGCTGTTCCTTATGTGTACATTTAACTTTTCCGGCCTCTTATTGCTAGCTGTCCCAACTTTTTTGGAATGTGTAGCTCTCATGAAATCTAAAATAAGCAAATATTTGGCAAGACATTTCAAAATTTCTCACTTTCAACATTTGATATGTTATCTATATTCTATTGTAAATAAAATATAAGTTTATGAGATTTGTAAATGATTGCATTTCTTTTTTTATTCACAATTTGTACAGTGTCCCAACTTTTTTGGAATCGGGTTTGTACAGTAGTGCAATGATAAACCTGTTATCGATGGTGCAAAAATGTATAGTGGATAAAGCAGTGCAAAATACACAGAAAGTGACAGGCTAGTAGTGTGTTGTTAGCATTATATAACAATCAGCTGTTCAGTGCAGTAACAGCTGCAGGAAAAAAAGCTACTCTTCACTCTGCCCGATAGGAGAAGGGTAAAAGAGGTATCTTTTGATGATGCCCCTTGCCCTTTGCAGACAGCATTTATTGTAAATGTTCTCCAAGGTGGGTAGATGAGTGCTGGTGATTCGTTGGGCAGTTTTCATCACCCTCTGAAGGGCTTTAAGGTCCGAACAGTGCAGCTGCTGTACCACACTGAGATGCAGTTTGTTAGGATGCTCTGAATTTCACAGTGTTAAAAGTTCTTCAGTTTCCTGTAGCAAAGACGGCTAATTTTAAGTCTCCTCAGGAAATACCAGAGGTGGCAAAAGTACACACATCCTTCACATTAAGTAAAAGAACAGATACTCATGTTTTAAAAGACTCTGGTAAAAGTTAAAGTACTGAATACACTTTTTCACTCAAGTTAAAGTAAAGTATATTTTGGGGATCTGTTTTAGTTTCACGCTGGTTACTGGACCTCACGTCATATTAATATATTAATACACAACAAATTTCTAATGTTGTTACCTAATGAATGTATCCAGGCTGAAAAACCACCATATAGAACACAAGCAGAGAAAAGCCGATGATGATCTGGTGATCTGGGATGTCTCTGTTCTCAGTCATGTTTATATTTCTGACTCCCTCTGTCTCATCCACGTTAACCCCAGACTTTTTGTTGCATTCTGCCCTGCTCATTGTGAGCTTCGTAAACTAGTCTACGTCTGTGGTAGCAGCCTGCATTCCCCCACAGGACTCGATGCAAATAATTGCGGCTTGGGACAAGATTTCATTGGTGAATGCAGGTGCGGGTGATAAAATACTTGTGTGTGAAAGTTGCGGGACAATAAAATTATTCACAGGACTCCTGAAGAATGGTCTTAAAAAATTTTAAAACAAATAGTAAATTACTGAAAACAAATAAACTGGTATGTATCTATTGCACAAAAGCAACAATGGCAACTAAAATAAAACAAAATTTATAACAGGCACAAGGTAGTAAGCGAACTCTCAAATGGTTCATGAGCAGTAAATATTAGACCACACCAAAGCACAACATCTGAAGCACAGGACAGCGGAGAATCTCTGAATGCTACAGGTATCACTTCATTATTAAAGAAAGGAACAAACAACATAAAACCGTTTTTTTTTTTTTTCTTCAGTTAATGTTCTACCGTATGTTCTGAAAAGTTCCTTGTTCATGTCCATGTTCATCATTTACACAAGTCAAACTTAAATGAAACGCAACGTTTGTTAATTTTGTGTTTCTTTTTATTTATATTCCAAAGGGAACGAGTGAAACTAAAAAGAAAAAAAAGCAGAGTAGCAGGAAGCAGTTTTTTTTTTTGCTGGAGCAGGACAGAAAAACCCGTCCTGCACAGGTCTCTAGTCTGTGGTGTGTGAGAGCCAGAAAAATACACCAAAAAGCTGTGCAATGACAGGAAATCGGTTGATGGGCTGAAAATGGTATCCAATTAAAGGAAAAATATTTTTTGTCACCAAATAGATTAAAACTAAAGTAACGAGTCTGGTTTGAAAATGTAAGAAGTAGAAAGGAAAGATATTTGTGTAAAAAATGTAATGAATGAAAGTAAAAAGTTGTTTGAAAAATAAATAGTGAACAAAGTACAAAAAAACATGATACATATCCAGTATGTCTGTAAACCTCTAAGAGGAAGAGGTGCTAATCCCACCTTATAAAAAATTCCAAATCACAAACATAACGAAACACAAGATGTGGTGTCTTTTACACAGATTGTTTAAAATGTTTGTTTCACCATAGAAGAATTCTTGATTGTTTTATTATTAATATTATTATCATCATTATATTATTATCATTATCTCAAATGAAGTAAGGTAAAAAATATTAACTCTCTTTGAAAAAACTGTGAGTAAATCCACATTTCCTCAGTGCTCGCTGAAGTGACTTTCTATGTCTATCATTTTTATTACATTTCTATATTCTTTGTAATATTATGTGTCAACAATTAAGTGTTTAAAATATATTTGTCCATCACATTTTTAGCTTTTCTGCTGTCAACTTACTCATCCTCATTTTACTGTCAATGTCGTCCATTGTGTTTTTTATCTTCCAGAATTTCAATATGTTCTATGACTACTGGCCATTTTGCAGGTAACAGGTATTGACCTGATAGTTTGATTGTAGCACGCGGTCATTTAAACCAACTCATATAACTGTTCTCAAGCTTTCTATTTTGACTTGAACTCCATTTCTTATTAGACACTGTGTCCTTCAAACATGGCTGCCTTGGACCCCAACTGCCAGCACATGATTGCATACAGGCTTATATTATGATGCGGTAAATATAAATGTGAAAAAAAAGGTATCAATGTATGGGTTGTTCTGTAAAAGTATATTCTGTAAATAATTTGTAACTTTTTTCAGGGTACACTGTACTTGGAGCACGCTCGCACAGGCAATTTAGCCAATTTATTTTGAGTTGCCAACATGTGAAATGCAAATCCTGTCTGCAATGTGGCATTTCTGCACTTATTTACTGTATTTGATTTTTTATTTTTTTTTTGGTTTATTGATTCAAACTGATTCTTTACATATATTCTTTTTTTTTTTTTACATTTTTGTGTGATTATTATGTTTGTTGTGGCTTTAAAATGTTATGAGGAATTATTTTATGGATATTTATACACATTGTCTTTCAATTTAACTTAAAAAATATAAAAAGCATCGTTAGTTTCTTCTAGCATTTGACAGACAGTTTTGATTGCTTTATTAAAAAGTTGTTTGTGTGTGAAAGAAAATGAAGTTTTACCCACTTGTTTTTGTTCTGTTGTAACCCTTTATGGTTACCCATAACAAGTTTACTGCACACACAATCACACTTAAAAACTGCTAACCAATTTTTTTTCCATCAGCTGAAAACAACTACATTTATGTTATTTATAATTATTTATTTGTTAGTTTTAATATTTTGTTTTGTTGCTCACTATTACTCTTGTAATTCTTAGTAATCATCACTAATACAAACGTCTAACACAGTTTATTTGCTGTTAGTTGTGGCAAAAATTTGTTGTTAAACTTGAATGTGTGTTTTCATTAAACTATTGTAGAAATGTTTTTGCGGGTGCAGATTATGAACTTCACTAGACTGGAGACAAACCTCTCTGTTTTCCAGTAAACATGAACACATACTGTAACTAGAATAAATTGTTTGTATAACTATATATCTTAACTACAACTATACAATGTGACCACCAGGGGATGTAATGTATATTATTTATTAACTAATTAGAGAACTAGATTGTCATTTGTTTGTTAAACCAAAGTCTAACCTTTGTGGTCTGCTATAGGGCTCTGATCTAATCCCTACTGAACACCTTTGGGATGAATTACAAAGATGACTGCCTCCCAGGTCTCTTTACCTACATCAGTACCTGCCTTCCGTAACACCCTTGTGGGTGATGAACACAAAAAAGCACACACTGATATCTAGAGGAACAGTGAAATTGAAATGTGAAATACAATGCTCAAAATTCACATACCATACTTTATATATAATATATAGTATATATATATATATATATATAAGATTAATGAATCTTTACAACATCACAAACTCATTCAAGTCCTCCAAGAAGGCTGGTCGTCCACGGAAGACAAATACAAGAGAGGACAGGATACTGTGGAGGATCTCAATGGGCAATCATTTCCACACTGCAGCTGGAATTACTCACTAGTTCAGCGCTGAACAGGGTAAGGATCTGTCTCGTCATACAGTGTCTCGACGTTTAAGAGCATTTGGACTGAAAGCCCAATCTGCAGTGACAAAACCTCTCATTAGCAAAAAGAATCAAAAGGCTAGACTAAGCTTTGCTGAGGAGCATGTTGTGTGGACAGAGGAGAAAGCAAGTTTAATTTATTTGGGTCTGATGTTAAACATTATGTTTGGCGACAACCTGTAGAAAGACTGAACCCAAAGTGTGTAAAGAAGTCAGTGAAAAGTGGAGGAGGAAGTGTCATGGTTTGGAGCATGTTTCCTGCAGCAGGAGTTGGGCCTCTTCAACAGCTACATGGCAGAGTGAATGCAAATGTTTATCAGAACCTTCTTCAACAACATATGGTTCCTTCCCTGCGTTCATCACCCAATCAGCCTGCAGTGTTCATGCAGGACTACGCTCCATGTCACACAGCAAAACGGGTAAAGCAGTTCCTTGAAACTGAAAACATTGAAATAATGACATGGCCTGCCCAGAGTCCTGATCTCAACCCAATAGAGAACCTCTGGAAAATCCTTGGCAACAAAGTTATGGCCAAGAAACCCACTACAGTCACCGAACTGTGGAGGAAACTGGAAGAAGAGTGAACGAAAATCACACCAGAGCAGTGTGAGAGACTAGTGCTGTCCTGTGGCTGCAGATGTGCTGAAGTCATTCAGAGCAGAGGCCTGGACACTTCCTACTAATTGCTGACTGTTGTAACCTTCAGAAAATTTAGTTGTAAACTTTTTCCATGCTACAGTCATTGTTGTTCTCTAATTTTGATCAGTGTGTTTTCTGCAAAATAATGTTTTTTTTTTTTTAAATGCCTTTTATGGAAAAGGTGTTCTGGTAGCATGGTATAGACAGGACAAAAACTCCTTCAACTGTTGAGCAGTGAGGATGACATTATTTCAGAATTGTTAAATTGTTTATAAATTGTTCTCTAATTTTGATCACCAGTGTATATACAGTGAGGAAAATAAGTTTTTGAACACCCTGCTATTTTGCAAGTTCTCCCACTTCTCCCACAAATCATGGAGGGGTCTGAAATTGTCATCGTAGGTGCATGTCCACTGTGAGAGACATAATCTAAAAAAAAAAAATCCAGAAATCACAAGGTATGATTTTTAAACAATTTATTTGTATGATACAGCTGCAAATAAGTACCTGAGAAAGTCAATGTTAATATTTGGTACAGTAGCCTTTGTTTGCAATTACAGAGGTCAAACGTTACCTGTAGTTTTTCACCAGGTTTGCACACACTGCAGGAGGGATTTTGGCCCACTCCTCCACACAGATCTTCTCTAGATCAGTCAGGTTTCTGGCCTGTCGCTGAGAAACACGGAGTTTGAGCTCCCTCCAAAGATTCTCTATTGGGTTTAGGTCTGGAGACTGGCTAGGCCATGCCAGAACCTTGATATGCTTCTTACAGAGCCACTCCTTGTCATGTTGGAAGACCCAGCCTCGACCCATCTTCAATGCTCTAACTGGGGGAAGGAGGTTGTTCCCCAAAATCTCGCAATACATGGCCCCGGTCATCCTCTCCTTAATACAGTGCAGTCGCCCTGTCCCATGTGCAGAAAAACACCCCCAAAGCATGATGCTACCACCCCCATGCTTCACAGTAGGGATGGTGTTCTTGGGATGGTACTCATCATTCTTCTTCCTCCAAACACGTTTAGTGGAATTATGACCCAAAAGTTCTATTTTGGTCTCATCTGACCACATGACTTTCTCCCATGACTCCTCTGGATCATCCAAATGGTCATTGGCAAAGTTAAGACGTGCCTGGACATGTGCTGGTTTAAGCAGGGGAACCTTCCGTGCCATGCATGATTTCAAACCATGACGTCTTAGTGTATTACTAACAGTAACCTTGGAAACAGTGGTCCCAGCTCTTTTCAGGTCATTGACCAGCTCCAGGATTCTTACTGATTGTATGGGGTGGACAGGTGTCTTTATGCAGCTAACAACCTCAAACAGGTGCATCTAATTTAGGATAATAAATGTAGTGGAGGTGGACATTTTAAAGGCAGACTAACAGGTCTTTGAGGGTCAGAATTGTAGCTGATAGACAGGTGTTCAAATACTTATTTGCAGCTGTATCATACAAATAAATAGTTTAAAAATCATTGTGATTTCTGGATTTTTTTTTTTTAGATTATGTCTCTCACAGTGGACATGCACCTACGATGACAAGTTCAGACCCCTCCATGATGTCTAAGTGGGAGAACTTGCAAAATAGCAGGGTCTTTAAATACTTATTTTCATCACTGTATATATATTATATATATATATATATATATATGTACAGAAATATGAATAGTTGATGTGTTAGAAGCAGGAGAAATGGCTAGCGTAAGGATTTGAGCTTAAGTTTGATTAGGGCCAAATTGTGATGTCTATACGTCTAGCTCAGAGCATCTCAAAAACTGCAGCTCTCGTTGGATGTTTCTGGTCTGCAGTGGTCAGTATCTATCAAAAGTGCTCTTAGGAAGGAACAGTGGTGAACAGGTGACAGGGTCGTGAGCGGCTGAGGCTCATTGGTGCACGTGAGGAGCAAAGGCACACACACACACACACACACACACACACACACACACTTATGATTATATATGTACATTGGAGTGAAAGTCTTGTCCTGATTTCTTTTTTTTTTTTTCATGTTTGTCACACTTTAATGTTTCAGATCATCAAACTTATTTAAATATTAGCAAAAGATAACAAGAGAACAACATGCAGTTTTTAAATTAAGTTTTTTTTAATAGCAACAATATGCAAAATGCAATACATGTTCTTTTTGCTCAGCAGTGGTTTAGGTTTTGGAACTCTGCCATGCAGACCATTTTTGCCGTCTGTTTCTTATGGTGGAGTCATGAACACTGACCTTAACTGAGGCAAGTGAGGCTTGTAGTTCTTTGGATGTTGTTGTGGGGTCTTTTGTGAACTCTTGGATGAGTCGTCGCTGTGCTCTTGGGGTAATTTTGGTCGGCCGGTCACTCCTGGGAAGGTTGTCTACTGTTCCATGTTTTTGCAATTTGTGAATAATGGCTTTCACTGTGGTTTGGAGTCTCAAAGCTTTAGAAATCTCTTTATAACCTTTTCCATACTGATAGATCTTATTTACTATTTCAGATCTAGCTTTTGAGGATCTTTTGGTCTCCTTCACTTTGTCAGGCAGGTCCTATTTAAGAGATTTCTTGATTGCAAACAGGTGTGGCAGTAATCAGGCCTGGGTGTGGCGAGAGAAATTTAACTCACTTGTGATAAACCACAGTTTTAACAGGGGGCGAACGTTTTTTTAGACAGGGCAATGTAGTTTTGGATTTTGTTTTCCATCAATAATAAAAACCTTTATTTAAAAACTGAATGATGTGTTCACTTGTGTTTTCTTTTACTAATATTTAAATTAGTTTGATGATCTGAAACATTGTGACAAACATGCAAAAAAATAAGGAATCAGGAAGAAAAAGAAGAAATCACTGTTATATAATGTGTGTATGTGTGGGTGGGTGGATGGTTGTGTGTGTGTGTATACATGCCCAGCTGAAATGCTCTACATAAATTTAATTCACTGTTTTATCAATTTCACAACATATCTATTCAATTCTCATGATTAAAGCAAGTTAGAGAAACAGTGTAACAAGTTTACTGCACATACAGTCACACTTTAAAACTGTTAACCAACTTCATACAGTCAGCTGAAAACAACTCCATTTATGGCACTGGGGTTAAAAAACATTGTGTATAAATAATGCTGAAATGGGGCTTTTATCAGACAAGAACAACTTCAGCTGTATTAGGAAATAAACAATCTTACAATTATTACCTGTATGCATGAGGATTGGAAGAATTTCAGAGGTGATTGAGCACGTCCTCGTTACACACGATAACTTAGAGCCTAAAGGGAAACTAATATTTGAGTATTCAAGTCTTGAAAGCATCAGAGCTGTGAGTATTCTGATTACATCACAAATTACATTAATAAACTTTATAGTATCAGATTCAGTTTAATTACCTTTAAATATATTGTTTGATATTCAAGCATTTCAAGAATTTAAAATTTAAGACAAAATTGTGCATTGTTCATGGTATAACCAGAATCACTTTGTTTGCAACACAAATTATTCATGCTAGAAAGTGTAAGATTGTCGATTGTGAAGCTTTCAATATTCTTCATGTTGATAATAAAAAGTTCTGATTGTGCTATTTATTATATAAATAAAAAAATGTATCAAAATATGAAATCATTAATTTGATCTAAACTGTTCTTTATTTTGAAAAAAAATTATATAAGCAGCAGCTAAAATTTGTTCTTTAATAACCAACAAAGCTTGTATATATAAACCGAAGCAAAAAAAAAACCCAACAACAAAAAACAACAATTAGTGATAACAGTATAACTTCCATAAATAATAGAAATTTAAAACATCTGGATATAACACACAACCAAAACACTGACAAAAAAAAATAGACATACATGTGGAATTTGCTTCTCTTTTTAGATTAAAAATGAAGACAGCCGTGAAGTTCTCCAGCCCTGGCAACAACGTTGTCACTGCACTCCTCATTATTTTGACTGTTTGCTGCCCAGTGGTGAGTTTCTATGTCCAGTTGAAGTGAACAGAATTTTTTATCACTAGTTTTGCATAAACAATGTATTTTCCTTATTTGTTTAATCGAAACTGTACCGGACATCAGACTCTGGATATAAACTGGACATGGCACAAGATTCTGTCGATGATCAATTCACAGGCTGCGAGAATAAAATGTTCCAGCTGATTACAAAAGAGATTCTACCTAAAGAGTTCAAATATGATGCAAATTTTACTAGAGCTTGGAACGAATACCAGAACATTCAGAATGATTTTAAAAGGATAATAAAAGTCTACACATCTCCTACTGGGTCTTATTCAAAGCTTAATGATGCTGTGGGCTCAGGAATGCCAAAATATAAAACACATTTCAATTATAAAGCCTACCATTTCTTGCTTATGTGACCGAATGAATGAGGTTCAGGTGGTGATTGACACTCCTGACCACCAATCAGTAGCGAGCAGGCACTATTTAGAGCGGGTTGGTTTGAGCCTGGCATGCGTCACGTCCGTATCCTCCCCTTTTTCAGTTGCTATAGTGATTTCAGGTATGTAACCCAGCCATTATGGATGCACAAGCCAGTGCACTCTTAGTGCCGGTCCCAAGCCCGGGTAAATGGGGAGGGTTGCGTTAGGAAGGGCATCCAGCGTAAAACGTGCCAAATCAAATATGCGGATCACAAATGAGAATTCCATACCGGATCGGTCGAGGCCCGGGTTAACAACGACCGCCACAGGTATCGTTAGCCGACAGGGTACCGGTGGAAATTGGGCTACTGTTGGCCGAAGGAGGAGAAGGAGAGGAGGAAGATGTCTACAGAGACGGCAGGGAAAGGAGCAGTGTAGGAGAGTAGAGGTTCGGGTTGGTACTTTAAATGTTGGTACTATGACGGGTAAAGGGAGAGAGGTAGCTGATATGATGGAGAGGAGAAAAGTAGATATGCTGTGTGTTCAGGAGACCAAGTGGAAAGGGAGTAAGGCCAGGAACATTGGAGGTGGATTTAAACTGTTTTATCATGGTGTGGATGGAAAGAGAAATGGTGTAGGGGTGATTCTGAAGGAAGAGTACAGTAAGAGTGTAGTGGAGGTGAAGAGAGTTTCTGATAGGGTGATGATCGTGAAGGTGGAAGTTGAAGGATGATGATAAATGTCATCAGTGCCTATGCTCCACAAGTTGGCTGTGAGATGGAGGAGAAGGAAAGATTCTGGAGTGAATTAGATGAAGTGGTAGATGGTGTACCTAGGAAAGAACGATTGGTGATTGGGGCAGACTTTAATGGGCATGTAGGTGAAGGGAACAGAGGTGATGAGGAGGTGATGGGTAGGTATGGTTTTAAGGAGAGGAATGTGGAAGGGCAGATGGTGGTAGATTTTGCTAAAAGGATGGAAATGGCAGTGGTGAACACTTATTTTAAGAAGAAGGAGGATCATAGGGTGACGATAAGAGTGGAGGAAGGTGCACACAGGTGGACTATGTGCTATGCAGGAGATGCAACCTGAAGGAGATTGGAGACTGTAAGGTGTTGGCAGGGGACAGTGTAGCTAGACAGCATCGGATGGTGGTCTGTAGGATGGTTTTGGAGGCGAAGAAGAAGAGGAGGAGAGTGAGGACTGAAAGAAGAATAAGATGGTGGAAACTGAAGGAGGAAGAGTGTAGTGTGAGGTTCAGGGAAGAGGTCAGACAGAGGCTCAGTGGTGTTAAGGAGGTGTTGGATGATTGGGCAACTACTGCAGGAGTGATGAGGGAGGCAGCTAGAAAAGTACTTGGTGTAACATCTGGAAATAGAAAGCAAGACAAGGAGACGTGGTGGTGGAATGAGGAAGTGCAGGAGAGCATAAGGAGGAAGAGGTTGGCAAAACAGAAGTGGGACAGAGAGTGATGAGAAAAGTAGGCAGGAGTACAAGGAGATGCGGCAGCAGGTTAAGAGGATGTGGCGAAAGCCAAGGAAAAGGCATATGAGGAGCTGTATGAGAGGTTACTAAGGAAGGAGAAAAGGATTTGTACCGATTGGCCAGGCAGAGGGACCGAGCTGGGAAGGATGTACTGCAAGTTAGAGCAATAAAGGATGGAGAGGAAATGTGTTGACTAGTGAGGAGAGTGTGTTGAGAAGGTGGAGGGAGTATTTTGAGCAGCTGATGAATGAGGAAAATCAGAGAGAGAAGGTTGGATGATGTGGAGTTGGTGAAGCAGGATGTAGATAGGATTAGTAAGGAGGAAGTGAGAGCAGCGATTAAGAGGATGAAGAGTGGAAAGTCGGTTGGACCAGATGACATACCGTAGAAGCGTGAGATGTTTAGGAGAGATGGCAGTGGAGTTTTTGACCAGATTGTTTAACAGGATTTTGGAAGGTGAGAAGATGCCTGAGGAATGGAGAAGAGTGTGCTGGTACCGATCTTTAAGCATAAAGGAGATGTGCAGTCTTGCAGTAACTACAGGGGAATTAAGTTGATCAGTCACACCATGAAGTTATGGGAAAGAGTAGTGGAAGCCAGGCTGAGAGAAGAGGTGACCATCTGTGAGCAACAGTATGGTTTCATGCCGAGGAAGAGCACCACAGATGCCTTATTTGCTTTGAGAATGTTGATGGAGAAGTATAGAGAAGGACAGAAGGAATTGCATTGTGTATTTGTGGATTTAGAGAAAGCGACGACAGGGTGCCAAGAGAGGAGTTGTGGTATTGTATGAGGAAGTCAGGTGTGTCAGAGAAGTATGTGAGGGTGGTGCAGGACATGTATGAGGACAGTGTGACGGCAGTGAAGTGTGCAGTAGGAACGACAGACTGGTTCAGGGTGAAGGTTGGACTGCATCAAGGATCGGCCCTGAGCCCTTTCCTGTTTGCAGTGGTGATGGACAGGTTGACGGACAAGGTCAGACAGGAGTCTCCCTGGACTATGATGTTTGCGGATGATATTGTGATTTGTTGTGAGAGTAGGGAGCAGGTTGAGAAGAGCCTGGAGAGGTGGAGATATGCACTGGAGAAGGGGAATGAAACTCAGTAGGAGTAAGACAGAGTACATGTGTGTGAATGAGAGGGAGGGCAGTGGAGTGGTGCGGTTGCAGGAGAAGAGCTGGAGAAGGTGGAGGAATTCAGGTACCTGGGGTCAACAGTGCAAAGTAATGGAGAGTGTGTTAGAAGTGAAGAAAAGAGTGCAGGCAGGGTGGAGTGGGTGGAGAAGAGTGACAGGAGTGATTTGTGATAGTAGGGTATCTGCAAAATGAAAGGAAAGTTTATAGGACTGTGGTGAGACCTGCGATGTTGTATGGATTAGAGACAGTGGCATTGAGTAAAAGACAGGAGGTGGAGCTGGAGGTAGCAGAGCTGAAGATGTTGAGGTTTTCGTTGGGAGTGACGAGGATGGATAAGATTAGAAATGAGTTTATTAGAGGACAGCGCATGTAGGATGTTTTGGTGACAAGGTGAGGGAGGCGAGATTGAGATGGTTTGGACATGTGCAGAGGAGGGACATGAATTATATTGGTAGAAGAATGCTGAGGATGGAGCCACCAGGTAGGAGGAAAAGAGGAAGGCCAAGGAGGAGGTTCATGGATGTGGTGAGGGAAGACATGCAGGTAGTTGGTGTAAAAGAGGCAGATGTAGAGGACAGGGTGGTATGGAGACAGATGATCCGCTGTGGCGACCCCTAATGGGAGCAGCCGAAAGAAGAAGAAGAAGATAGTGATTTCAGGTATGTGCTGCTAGTATGTAGCGTTGGCTAATTAGTTTTTCTTTGCTCGTTGCACTAATGGCTCGTTTGTGTATCCTTAGCCTGTCTTTTCAGTGTGTGTCCCTGCTGGATGCTGTTTTGGATCTGTTTACTGCCCTCCCTGCAGGTATGAGGAAGTTGTTTAGTAATGTTTAGCTTTAATGCGGGTCAGGTGGCGTGAGTAATGTGCAGTCCTTGAACTTCAGTTTAACAGCAGGTTATTTGAAGGCTGCGTATCCTGAGCGGTGAATTGATTCTCAGGAACTTATCTATCCGCGTTTGGTAAGTTGTTTCGGTTTGTTAGGGGGAATTACAGCTTGTAGTTGTGCAATTACTTGTATCATTTATATCCTGTATTATCGTTTGTATTATAGGATCCTCCCTTTTCCGTCCTGGGTGATTATTGCTGCGATTCGACTTTTCCCTCGCTGCGAGCCGAGTGAACAACCTCGGCTTACAACTATTTAAAAGGGGAATTCTGCTGCTGCCGTTTGGCTTTTGTGATTTGTTTTAACCGGTATTGTCTGGTCTACTGTGGGGTCGAGCAACGTGCAAGTATCGGGGCTGGCTTAAGGACGACGCGGCCACTCCTTTTGAGTTTTGCTTCCCTCAAACTTTTAATAAAGTTTTTCATTGTTTTTCTTTTAAGCGGTGTATATGGTAAATCATATTGTGCTTTGGTGACCATCCATCATATTATGATGGAATTGTGACCTTAATTCGCTTTTTCCTTCATCTTTGTCTGAGATTTATTTTGCTTTTGGTTTCTTTCAGGAGCTGGGGTCCCACGGGTGAAAGGTCTTTGGTGGTGCTATTTCTACATTTGCCGTGCGACACTTTTGACGTGTATGAGTGGGTGCTCTGAGTTCACGGTGAGGGGTGTGTGTGTGTGTGTGTGTGTGTGTGTGTGTGTGTGTGTGTGTGTGTGTGTGTGTGTGTGTGTGTGTGTGTGGGGAAGTGTGTGTGTGTGTGTGGGGAAGTGTGCTTTTGATAATTAGTGCTGATCACTCTGGTGGGTAACCCCAGCCCTGTATTTAATGATTCTATTGTTTTGTTTATTTGGAAATTGTGTAAATTGGTTGTTTAATATTTTGTGTCTGTTTATTTTTGTTATTTGTGTAATTGTCACCGGACCGTATTCACCAGCGAGAACATTTTCTTTTTGTTTATTTTTAAAGTTTTCAATAAACTCAATAAAATAAATTTTTTATACGATGCCCACGTTTCCTGCCTACACTCATTAATAAGGGAATCGAACTTGTGTGATCTAATAAACTCTGGGGTTTACTTCTATTTCCTGGGTATAACCCTCCCAGGTGGCGTAGTCGACTTGGTTAAGTATATAAAGTGGAGCTTGGGTGTGACGAGCCGTTCGGCTCTTGCCCCTAGGACCCCACATCCCTCGTGCCACACTTACACGCGCCATACAAACATATCAATTGAAGAACTGCACTGATGTTTCCCGTTCGACCACCGTTAATTTTGATTCAGCTAAGCCTGGTCAGCAGATGAGATTTGGCAGGTTTGCATCAACTACACTTAAATCTAACTTGCTTGGATTTAGTACAAGCACCTGTTTTAAGATTAGGACCTGCTTTGGTGCATACATATCCAGTATGTCTGTGTTCCCTAATGAGGAAGAGGTAATCCCACCTTATGAAAAAGTCGAAATCACAAATGTTATGTATAACACAACGAATTGCAGGATCGTTTACATTCTAAAGAGCAGTGGCAAATTTAGTAATATGAAGTGTGCGCTGCTAAAAAAAAGATTTTTTAAATAAAACGCACAGCTTGTTTGAAATGCTCCTTGCAAATTAAAAAGAACTCTTGTTGTTGTAGCTTTAATATTATCATTATACTATTATTATTCGATTTAATGAAGTTAGTTTAAAAATATAAAATATTAAACCTCTACTTATCAACTGTGAGTAAAGAAAAAAAATTCTTTCAATTTCTATTCATTTATATATTTTTATATCAACAATTAACTTTTCAAAATGTATTTGTCCATCATTTTTTCATGAGTTCAGTTTTGATCGCCTTATTAGAAATTTGTGTCTGTGTGCTGTGTGTGAAAGAAAATAAAAATAGTTTTACCCACTTTTGACTACCTGATGTCGTCCCCAACAAACACACACACACACACACACACCCTTAGATGAATGGAAAGAAAGAAGGAACGTTACTAGGTTACGTATCTCACAGTAGTTCAATGAGGGAACGAGATGCTGCTTCGGAACGTTTTGAGAACACGACCGCATTGTCCACGCTCTGAAATAATCTGTGTAATCAGTAAAAATTGAATGCAGGCCGTCACCGGCGGTGTGATATCACGATTAGGAAGTATAAAATGCACATGGAGTAAAGTTGGCAAGCACTGCAGGGACGCCGGCAGTGTGGCCTAGAGACACAGCGTCTCCTTCTCTCAGGGAACTAGGGTTACATACGTAACCTAGAGACGTTTCAGATGGCAGGATGTGATGAGAAGATGAGTAGATGGGGCCCTTCCTATGACCTTGGATGGGGTGACCACTCATGAACGTGATGTCGGACCGCTTCCTGTGAGAAGGAAGGATGGATACATCAATGTATGCATCCTTTAGATCTACCATGACAAACCAATCCTCAGATTTGATTTGAGACACAACCTGCTTGAGGGTCAGCATCCTGAACCTGAGTCTCACGAGTGAGCTGTTTAGCTGACATAGACAGAATAGGACGCAACCCACTGTCCTTTTTGGGATACAGCGTCAAGAAAGTGGCTAAAGGGGCGGGCCGAAAAAGGATTCACCCATGACCATGAAACCTCAGTTTGCAGGTTGGGAAAGAATGGGAGACCCCGATGTGGAGGTTGCGATTTTATTATACAAACAATTGACAGAGAATTCAACACATACACACAGAGTGCTTCATAAACAAACAGAAGCTGGAACCAGTTTCACTCTATGTGCGTTTTATACTTCCTGTTTGTGACGTCACCCCGCCAGTGACAGCCTGCCTCCAATTTTGTCTGAATACAAACATATTTTAGAGCATGGACAACACAGTCGCGTTCCAAAAGCGTTCCGAGGCAGCTCGAGTTCCTGAATGGGAATGAAGGAATAGATGAATGAATGAATGATTGGAGGGATGGATGCATGGATGGATACATTTGTTTTTTTTATTATTTTTTATAAGCTTTTATATATATGTTTTATTTTGGTTTCAATAAAGGATTTATACATTTTTTCAATTACATTTTTAACTCATGTCAGGAGTACTTGTAATTCATACAAATTATATTATGCAACTATAAACAGAGATGGCAAAAGTACACACATCCTTCACTGAAGTCGGAGTACAGATTTTTGTCTAAATTGTGTATATTTTATGAGTGAAAGGAAAAAGTGGTCTGAAAAAAAAGAGAGAAGTAAAATTCTAATAACAGAAAAATTGGCAGTAATGAACCTTATAACGTCTCTAATACAAATCTAGTGTAAAAAAGTGGTTACATGTCCCTGATGAGTGAGCTAGAATCCATGTTTTACTATGAATAATACCATCGTCCAACTCAAGCCAAAAGTACAAGCTATGGCGGCAAATAAAGTATGACGCTTAGTAGCACCAGCACTAGCAGTAGGAATATTAAAGTCAGAAATTTAACAGTCAAGACACTTTCCCAAGACACACAAATTCAATACAAACACAAGTGTGAGTAAACATTCATCCTGGTGGTCTAGTGGTTAGGATGCGGCGCTCTCACCGCTGTAACCCGGGTTCGATCCCTGGTCAGGGAACCAACCCCAGCCACTTTCAGTGCCGGTCCCAAGCCTGGATAAATTGGGAGGGTTGTGTTAGGAAGGGCATCCAGCATAAAAACATGTGCCAAATCTAACATGCAGAGGATCCGCTGTGGCGCCCCCTAACGGGAGAAGCCGAAAGAAAGTTTAACCAGAACGTAGCAACTACATGCACACTACATAAGACAATATTCTTTTATTTTTTTACCTTTTAATTGATTTTATACATTATATTACATTATTTTATATATTTTATTATATATATAGTAATGCAAATTTGCATGACTCTATAGTTTTTCATTTATATTTTTTATCTTTGTTTTTAATATTTTTTGCTGATGTAATAACATAAACTAACTTTTTCAAATTATTATAAATATATTTGTCATAAATGAAAAGTTAAAACGAAGAGGTAAATGGAGGTATATCTTTAATTCCCGGGTTCTAAAAATGCTGGAGCTATCACATACATAGAGGTTGCAGTCAAAATTTAATTATTTAAAATACTTTGTATTTGAATGCAATTACTTTATGCTATTTTGGCTATAGGATATAGTGTCCTATAATACATTTAAATCCATTATATACATACACACTTGGCTTTTGCTTTGTTATTTAAAAAAAAGAGCAATGCAATAAGGGACACGCAATGGAAGCACAAAGAACCAAAAGTTGAGCATTACAGGAATACAGCAAAACAGGAATTAATATCACAAATAAAATAATGTTAAAGCAAAAAAAAAAAAAAAAAAAAGCAGTAGTAGTAGTGGAAGCAGCAGTAGGAGTAGTAGTGGCAGTAGTAGTAGTGGCAGCAGTAGTAGGAGTATTGGCATCAGCAGTAGTAGAAGAAGTGGAAGTAGTAGGAGAAGGGGTAATAGAAGTAGTAGAAGTGGCAGCAGTAGTAGGATTAGTGGCAATAGTTTGAGTAATGGTAGTAGTAGTAGTAGAAGTGGCAGTAGTAGGAGTAATAAGTGGCAGCAGAAGTATAAGTATTGGTAGTGGTAGAAGTGGCAGCAGTAGTAGGAGTAGTGGCAGTGATACGAGTAGTGGTAGTAGGTGTAGAATTAGGGGCAGCAATAGTAGAAGTAGTAGTAGCAGCAGCAGTAGTAGGAGTAGTGGCAGTTGTTGAAGTAGTGGCAGCAGTAGTAGGATTAGTGGCAGTAGTGTTAGTAGTTGTAGTAGTAGAAGTAGTAGTACTAGTAATGGCAGCAGTATTAGAAGTAGTTGCAGTAGTAGTAGCAGCAGTGGTAGAAGTAGCAATAGAAGCAGAAAAACTGTCAGTAGTGGTATCTTTACAGGCTTGGCTGTCCACTGAAACCGGTTTTAACACAATCATTGCTAGATTATTGGTAGCCATAAAGCAGTAAAGTTGATTCATTTCAGACAGGTCTCACAATGTTTTTAATAAATATTATAATACAAAATACAATACATTTATTTTAGTTGCATTGAATGATGTCTCACATTTGAGAGAAAAGTTTCTATTTTAACATCCATCATAGCAGCACCTCCCTACAAAACCACTGGGAGGCGCTAAAGCACTGCAGTGTGCAGGACGCTTCCTTTCTGTGCTTTGTGTATTAGAGTAATTTAAAACATTTACTGAATAAATTTACACTTTTTTGGTTTGCAATTCCTCCAAATGTCTCTGTCTCGGAGACTTGGTGTTGTCTATAGATAACAAATGTAGGATTGATTTCATACCTTTACTGGTTGTCTGGTTAAATCTGCTACACTTATTCTACACTTATTATGAAGATATTCTCTATACACTCTCGCCTGTAAGGAATTCACATCCAAGTCAGTCTTTCAGTAACCCCTGGAGCCGGGTTTTTGTGAAAGCAGGAACTTTACAAGACCTCGAGTGACTGCATGAACCACGTCAGATCAGTGTTTTCAATGGCTGATTCAGGGGATTTCTTCTGAAAAATGATTGTGGCAACAGCTTTTTGGCACGATTATAACCAGGGACACAGAGGCAATATGACTTTTCAGTCGTCAAATCTTGAACAAGTCTAGATATATTTATTGTATGTAAATATTATATGTATTTATGAAATGGATTTATTAAAGCTGTTATAGGACAATGCCCAATTGTCTGCTAATGGAATAAGATCATTTTGAAACAAAGCTCTAGATAGAGGGCATATAAATATATTTTTTGCTTCTATTTGTTCTTATATTTGTGTGTTTTTTGGGATTTCTATCCATCCTGTGTATCTCTATTCTGTTTATGCAGGCTGGCCTGAACTACCGTAGATGACTCACTTGAGAAAATTCACACCCTGTACCTTTAGGAGGTGAGTGTAAAGCCGTGGTAGACCTCAGAAACCCCGATCACTATCTTTCCGTCTGCCAGTCACTCCGTCGCTCACCACTCCATCTCACTTTACAGACTGAACCTCGCAGTGGGAGGCTCATCTCTCGAAAGGGACAGCTTGAGAGGAACCAGGCCTATTTTCTTCATTCTCGCTTTACTCTCTGTCGCACCCCAATGCCTCGAGGGACTGCTAATCAATGCTGCACTCTTGCCCCTGCTCATGATCTCCGTCCTCTAGCAACCTGATGCGATTGCTAATTGCGTTATTTGTGTAGAGCCGTCCGTCATTCATCACGCCACGTCTCTCTGTGGAATCGAGCACAGGCATGCTATGCTTTATGATGTATTAAGTCAGTGATATATTCGTTTAAAAAAATCCAATGCCTCTTGAAAAGTGCCCTGCTCAGTCTGTCCGTGAGGCTGAAGCTCTGATAGTCTCAGGGAGTCTCTGGAGGGTGTGTATGTGTCAGTGAGTGTGTGAGTGAGTGTGTGTTTGACTGTGTGTCTTGGTGCTACAGGCAGCAAAGGCCTGTCCAAGGCTGAAGGAGTGTCCTAGACCACTCGGTATTCATTACACATGGTCACCCTCCGGGGCGTTTTTTATTAACATTCCAATCAGCAGCATGTGAGATTGCTCGATCTGAGGACACAAATTGGGAATAGTCTTTGATGTAGGAGTTTGAAAAATGTTCCTGCAAGAGGAAGCAAAAAAAAAGAAAAACCCTGAGCAACTCGGCCCTCAAAAAAGTTCCTAATGGTATACAATGGCATTATTAGCTAATTTTTGGATAATGAAATGGTTTGTGTGTGTGTGGGGGTCAATATGACATGGGCTCCAACTAAGGCTAATCCAAAATAATTCGAAAACGGCGTTTACACTTACGTTTTCAATCAATTGCCAAAAGTTGCTCATCCGCATTGCAAACGCTCACGTCCCTGTACTATACTGCAACTGTACTGCAACACAAAAACGACGTTTTCATATTTATCCAACTTTGGAGAGCGTTTTCAAAAAGCTACATTTTTGCTGACTGAAAACAGCACCGCCGTGTGGACGGAAGACCAAAACAGAGGAAAAATATGTGTTAAAACCGATTACTGTGGACATGAAATAAAAGGCTATAAGGTCTATTTTTCTGGGATTCCTGAGCAAGGAGATTTTACTCTCATGCTTAAAGAACTGGGCGATATTCACTCTCGAGTCAGCTTTTTTTTTGTATCTCTAATGCATACAGGATTGAGGAAATGCACACAACACTTCTCCGACCCTGAAACATCACCAACCTTGTCCTTATTCGATGATAGACACTTTTCCTGCTTCTCTAGGGCTCCATGCTTGACCCAATTCCTCTCTTCCCGTGCCAGTGATGGATTTCTGCAACACAGACACTATGACAGCCGTAGCTCTCCCCAAAACACACACTTTGCTCTCGCACGAAAGAGGCACTGAGGAATGACGGAGAAAAGACATAAAGGTGTCATTCCTCACGTTTCAGTCGCTCAGGCCTGTCAAGGTTCCAGAAGAAAAAAGTCTCTATCTACAGTATATGTCTCTGTATCTCTGGAGTAAGGAAGCTGTTTCAGCGCTGGCGGTGGAAGCGTAAAGGATTTGCATGACATCGTTGAGGTATAAATATTTACAATACACGTGGTTAGAAAACAGTTACGTACTTGAATCTCCAGGGTCCCTGGTAAGTCTATATTAATCGAATTGGTAAGTGTGTGAATGGGTGTGTGATCAAAATGGCACACTATTTATTCATTTATTGTTAAAGAAAAGGGTATGAAAAAATCTCCTTAAGTATCGGGACTGAGATACCATGGGTTGTGACAAGAAAGACGAGCACAAGGTTTTCACTTTCACGCTTGCAGAATGAACGGCAGTTTTATTTCCGCTAATTTGTTGATATTTTGGGAGGAAACACAATTTGTTCAAGGCAGGAACAACGAATCATAACAACTCTGTCAATGTGAATATAAAAAAACACCTCAGCGATAAGAGGAATAAACAATGAAAGAAACTTTAACTCGCCACAACACCTGTGGCCTCATTTGCGTGATTTTTTTAGTAGTTGAAAAGACGATTTTGGGATAATTGTAATAGAAATCAATTAGTGTTTGACTCATTCATTTCATTCTATTAATAGATCAGTGTGCTGAGAGTGTGCTGTCTTTTCACATAAACTTAAATACATTTAAAGGCAAATAATTTGGTACTTTTACTCAAGTGAAGGTTTAAAGGGACACTTACTTTTACTGGAGTCATATTTTACCCACTGTATCTCTACTTCTACTCAACTACTTGGTTTATGTACTTCATCCAACACTGATTATTTTAAATTTAATTATTATATATATAAAATGCTGCCTCGAAGCCCTTGAAGTTCTTGGTTATGATATTTAGTGTGTTCATGGTGTTTAGACAGAAAAAAACAAATTAGTTTCTCATTTTTGTGTGCCATCATTGACCAGAAATTCATTTCATCTGACTGGAAGAAAAATAAGGAGTCTACATTTATGGGGAAAAAAAGAGTCCCTTAACTCTTTTGAAGTGAGGAAAGTCAGGGCTTATTGGAAAATACGAGTTCCCGAGTTTGACACAAGCTCGTAATTATGCTCAGGATTTAAAGGCAATATCAGTCTAATATCAGACCTTTCCTTGGAATGGTGATTAGGTTTGGATACACTGCTGTGAGTTTCAACTGGGGTCCTGATTTAAAGGTGATATAGGTGGTGTTCTTTACAGTAACGGATCCAACCGCACCCCTAAGACCACCAAGCCAAGAGACATTGCAGAGCAAGGAGCTTATCTAGAGTTGCAACTTGAACAAAATAATAATTGGATCTAGGTTCTCAAAAAATGATTTTCTTATAACACGACTGATTTTTTTTCCTCTATGCTTAAATGTAGGCAGGAAGTCTGTTGCAGTCTGGCAACTTAGGGCAATTTTATATCATGGTAACATAACATGAAGGTTATTTGATTGACATAAAAAAAAAGGGAAAATATTTTTTTCTATATTTCTAAATTAATATAAGACACAAAACACCTTCAGATTATATTATTGAATTATTTGTCTCAATATCAGTCCATGACTGTCCAATTTCTTTGATTGGATTTTGTCTACAGGATTTGTATAAAAAAATCTGATATTTTTAGTCACATTTATGCAGAAATATAGAAAGGTTTTCTAAAGCACCACTGTATTGTCCACTCTGATAACTTGATAACATCCCACCGAAGATGATGCCCAAACCATGATCGTTACACTGAGACATACACAGAAAGCAGCTGCTAGGAATCGCACATCAGGTCCAATCCAGAACACAAACTGGATAAAAGGAAAGAAGAAAGATAAGAAGTTCTACAGCTTGCCAGGCTTGGTGTAAAAGTCTTCAGGATAAACCATTTTGAAACAGGCTGGTGTGGGTGAGGCTTAGCAGACCTGACGGTCAGGGTGAGAGTCATGCTTACCTGCCCACTGAGCAATCCATACAGAGCTCTGTCTGAGAGATTCTCATCCTTCACTCATGTCTGAAGCTTTCGTTTTGGAGAAACTACACACAGACTGACTAGTTGGCAAGGCGTATTGTTGGCTCGACTATTGCTTTTGAAATACTCCCAGGTGCTGTGGATGTAAAAATCAACCCCAGAAAATTCTGAAAAATAATTTTTTGGTTTGGTGTCTTTTAATAAATTGGCACTTGCAAACACACACATAAGAATAATTCTCCAGGAGGAAAAAACACAAAACTTTTATATATGTAAGCCCGTTTCTGGCACATGTCTGACTTAAATCCTCGCAATTCCATCTTTATTTTTCACAATTCTGTCTTATTTCTCACGATTCTGACTTTATTTCTCGTAAGTCTGACATTTTTTTCCGCAATTCCGACTTTTTCTATGCAATTCCTACTTTTTTTTTCTCAATTCTGACTTTATTACTGCCAATTCTGACATTATTTTCTCGCAATTCCGACTTTTTTTCTCACAAAACTGACTACATTTCGAACAACAGAGAGCAAATTGCTCTTAATTCAAGCAAAGGGAAAATGTAGTTTCCCTTAATCTAAAAACATTCTATCCAATTGTGTACCTTCAACTTTGTGGGAACAGTTCAGGAAATGAATACATATGGATGGAAAAGTCAGGCGTCCCAATACTTTCATTTATACAGTTTATATTGAACAAAAATAACATTGTGAACTTTTACTTTCTTTCCTTTTCTTGAACTTTTTCCCCCTCCACATGTACATACTCTGTAATTTTCCTCTCATGTGTCATGTCTCAGGCAAAAGAACTTTCAGCGATGCAAAAAATATCCTAACAGCTTATTACCTGCTCACATACAGTATATAAATGTTAAAGTTTAGAATTGGCGAATGACATCGGCGGCACGTACTTCTCATATTATTGATGAATTAAAGAAACTGGGGAATGGTGAGGGGGGGTTTTGCAGTATGAAATATGCCAGCGAGTGAATGTACGGCTTTAAACTTTTTTTTAGGTGTTCTACAGTAACTTGTAGGGTAAGAAACAAAATATGAAGACAAAAAAAGAAAAGAGAGCAGAAAGTCATAAAGAGAGAAAAGGCTGAAGAGAACAGGAAATGAGAGGAGAAATAAAAGAGAAGATAAGAGAAGAGAAGTTGCGCGAGAAAAAGTCAAGTCAAGTCAAGTTTATTTCTATAGCGCTTTTCACAACAGACATTGTCTCAAAGCAGCTTTACAGAAATCAACAGTCAAGGTGAATGGTGTGCATTTATCCCTGATTAACAAGCCATGGCGAAGCAAAGAGGAAATGAGAATTGAGAAGAGAAGACATGAGAGAAAGGAAGATTAGAGAGGAAAAGAAAAGACAAGATGAAAGAAGGAAGGAAAGGAAAGAAAAGAAAATAAAAGGGATGAGGGAAGAGAAGAGGAAAAGAGAGAAGAGAGGAGAGGAGAAGAAAAGATGAGAGAGGAGAAGAGATGAGAGAAGAATGAAAACAGAGGATTCAAGAAGATAAAATAAGAAAAAGGAAATGTGAAAAGAGCATAAATGGGAAAAGAAGACAAGACAAAATGAGAGAAGTGAAGAGAAGAGAAGAGAAGAAGAGAAGAGAAGAGAAGAGAAGAGAAGGGAAGAGAAGTTGCGAGAAAAAAGTAAAGAGTAAATAAGAAGAGAAGAAAAGATAAGAAGAAAAGAGAGAAGAGAAGATAAAAGAATAGAGGAGAGAAAGAAAAGAAAAGAGAAGATTAAAGAGAAGAAAAGTTGCAAGAAAAAAAAAAGCAGAGTAAATGAAAAGAGAAGAAAAGAGAAGAAGAAAAGAGAGAAGAGAAGTAAGAAAAAATGTCATGATAAAGAATTAATTGTGGGCCTCAAACTTTGTGGTAACAGTTTGGAAAGAACCACATATGGCTGGAAAATATTAGAGGTCCAAATACTTTTGTCCACATTGTGTATTTACCAAGGGTGCCAATATTATTGGAGCTCAATATATATCAAGCACTGACCTAAATAAAAAATACAATAAATTAAAAACCAT